>NC_057795.1:266612630-266800498 GCF_018294505.1 Triticum aestivum | reverse complement strand
GATCGGATCGGGAGGGGGAGGGGAGAGTCGTGGGGAGTGGGTGACGGGGTGGGGTTAGGGTTTGGGTTGTGGAGGATATGGGGAATGGGGGTGGCCGGCTGGGCCTTTGCCCAGTTGGGCCGGTTGGGGGCCTGGCCGGCTGGGCCGTCTGCCCAGTGGGGGGGTGGCCTTCTCTCCTTTTCTTTTTCTTTTTATCTTGTTTTAGTTTTCTGTTTTCCTTTTATTTATTTTCTTTTATTATCTCTTTTCTGTTTAATTCATTTAAAAGTATTTAGGCATTTTATAAAAAGGTGTTTACTACGCCATAATTAGAGATGCAATATTAGACATGGCCCGAACATTTTATTTTAATATTTGAAAACTTTTGACGTTTGACTTATTTAGGATTTAAATTTGAAACGGCTTTGAATTAACCCGAGATTAATTACAGTGACAGAGGTGACGTGTCACCATTAACATGAGATCACTGTAGCTTAATTATCCGGGCGTCACACTCAAGACTCTACATTTTCATTTTAGTGATTCAAGATCACATTGAGTCCATAGGAAAAGCCAATACTATTAAAATGGGATGAGGTATTGCTTAATGGCTTGCTTGCTCAAAATGCTTAGTGATATGCTCCAAAAACCCTCAACCACTTTCTACTTTCCACATATGTCTAAAATTCAAACTCGGCCCCACCAATTTGATCTATACGGTGCCAACGAGTTCACTTGACATAGCCATATCCACAATCCCTAATCAGTTCACTCTTACCGATAGAGATCTCGGTCTCACTGAGATGGGATTGCAAACTCTCTATTTTTGTAACAGCCTGGATTTTGCCCTTTTCTTTTTTCCTTCGATTTTCTTGGATTTATTTATTTGAATCGCTTTTCTGTGGCTATGTGGTTCCAAAACTTGGGAAGATCATGTCTTCCTAGGTTTTATAGTGGCTTGTTGAAAGTGCAACTATCCCTGGGTGGTTTTGGTAATGATTAACAACATATAGCTCATTGAACTAATGCCATTACAAGATAAATATTTCAGGAAATTTCAATGATTGGCATGGCATGGATAAGGAATGTGGACCCCTCAAAATGCTAAGGACAAAGATTGGCTCAAGCTTTAAAGTCCAATACTCTACATTTTCTATTTTAGTGATCCAAGATCACATTGAGTCTATAGGAAAGCCAATACTATTAAAAGGGGATGAGGTGTTGCCTAATGGATTGCTTGCTCAAAATGCTTAGTGATATGCTCCAAAATCCCTCAACCACTTTCTCATATCCACATATGTTCCAAACCAAAAGTCAAACTCGGCCCCACCGATTTGATCTATCCGTTGCCACCGAGTTCATTTGACATAGCCACTGCCAGAAACGCTAGTCTTTTCGGTCTCACCGATAGGGATCTCAGTCTCACCGAGATGGGGTTGCAAACTCTCTATTTCCCTTCGTAACGTTTCAGTCTAACCAAAATGAGCGATTGGTCCCACCGAGTCTGCAATGCAAACTCCCTGTTTCCTTTTCATAACGCTTCGGTCCCACCAAGACAAGCGAATCGGTCCCACCGAGTTTGCCTGACCAACTCCCTGTTAGCTTATTACCAAAGTCGGTCCAACCGAGTTTGAGTAATCTGTCCAACCGAGATTATGTTATGCCCTAACCCTAATGATATCGGTCCCACCGAGATGACATGTCGGTCCCACTGAAATTGCCTAACGGTCACATATGTACTAAATCGGTCCGACCGAGTTTTCTGATTCGGTCCCACCGAGTTTGGTATAATGTGTGTAACAGTTAGATTGTGTGTGGAGGCTATATATACCCCTCCACCCTCTCCTCATTCGTGAGGAAAGCCATCAGATCATGCCTACACTTCCACTATGCATTTTTTGAGAGAGAGCCACCTACTCATGTGTTGAGACCAAGATATTCCAATCCAACCATATGAATCTTGATCTCTGGCCTTCCCCAAGTTTCTTTCCACTCAAATCATCTTTCCACCAAATCCAATCCTATGTGAGTGAGTTGAGTGTTGGGAATACTATCATTTGAAGCACAAGAGCAAGGAGTTCATCATCAACACACCATCTATTATCTTTTGGAGAGTGGTGTCTCCTAGATTGGTTAGGTATCACTTGTGAGCCTCCAACAAGATTGTGGAGTGAACAAGGAGTTTGTAAGGGCAAGGAGATCGCCTACTTCATAAAGATCTACCCTAGTGAGGCAAGTCCTTCGTGGGCGATGGCCATGGTGGGACAGACAGGGTTGCTTCTTCGTGGACCCTTCGTGGGTGGAGCCCTCCATGGACTCGTGCAGCTGTTACCCTTCGTGGGTTGAAATCTCCATCAACGTGGATTAATAATAGCACCACCTATCGGAACCACGACAAAAGCATCCGTGTCGCCTATTGCATTTGCACTCTCCAAACCCACCCCTTTACATTCTTGCAAGTTGCATTCTTTACTTTCCGCTGCTCATATACTCTTTGCATGCTTGCTTGAATTGTTTTAAGATTGCTTGACTTGTGCTAATATGTTAAAATCTGCCAAGAACTAAAATTGGGAAAAGGTTAAGTTTTTATTTGGTCAAGTAGTCTAATCACCCCCCCCCCCTCTAGACATACTTTCGATCCTACAATTGGTATAAGAGCTTTGGTCTCCATTTGCCTTGATTTCCATAGCTTTTGGTGATCATAGCCTTGGTTTCACAACCTAGGAGAGTATGGCGTTTAGCAAGGGAAATTACCACCATAGAGGTCCTTACTTTGATGGTAGTAATTTTGCTAGTTGGAAGCATAAGATGAAAATGCATATTCTTGGACATAACCCTGTCGTTTGGGCTATTGTGTGTATTGGCTTGCAAGGTGAATTCTTCGATGGGAGAGAACCGAACCGTGAAGCTACCGCGGAAGAGTTGAAGATGCTGCCATACAACACTCAAGCTTGTGATATCCTCTTCAATGGATTGTGCCCCGAAGAATTCAACAAAATCAGCTGCCTTGAGAATGCAAAGGAAATTTGGCATACTTTGATTGACATGCACGAAGGTACCGACTTCGTCAAGGAATCCAAATTGGATGTGCTTCAAAGTCAACTTGACAAGTTCAATATGAAGGATGGTGAAGGTGTCGCTGAAATGTACTCTAGGCTTGCTCTCATCACAAATGAGATTGCTGGCTTAGGAAGTGAAGAGATGACCGATAAATTCATCATCAAGAAGATCCTAAGAGCCTTGGATGGAAAATATGATACCGTGTGCACATTGATCCAAATAATGCCCAATTACAAAGATCTCAAGCGAACGGAAGTCATTGGAAGAATTGTTGCTCATGAGATGTCACTCAAGAATAAGGAAGAGCTTCATAACAAGTCAAGTGGTGCTTACAAAGCCTTGTGTGATGCTCCTACATCATCAAGTGAGAAACAAACCTTCAATTAGGAATTGAGCTTAATGGTGAAAACCTTCAACAAGTTCTACAAGAGTAGAAGTAAGGAAAGAAGTTCCAAGTCAAGGTCCTACAATGACAAAAGATCTTCGAGTCGTGAGCATAATTGATACAATTGTGGAAGACCCGGACACTATTCTAATGAGTGTACGGCTCCTTAAAAGAGGAGAGAAGATTCACCCAAAATAAGAAGTAGAAGAGAAGAATCACCACCAAGAGAGAGGAGGAGTAGAGGTGATCATTATGAATGAAGAACCTCCCGGAGAAGCAAGGATTCAGAAAGGAAGGACAAATCATCAAAGAGCTACACAAAGCGAAGACATCAAGATCATGTTGGTGAATGGGTATCCGGCTCCGGCTCCGACTCCGACCATCACTCCGAGAGAAGCTATCACTCCGACTCCGAATATACTCAAGATGAAGGTGTTGCTGGTCTAGCACTTGTGTCAACCAACTCCTATGACATATTTGACTCACCAAATGAAGGATTTGCAAGATGCTTCATGGCTAAAGGCCCAAAGGTATCACACCCCAAGTATGTTGATTTCAATAGTGATGAAGATGACTTGTTAGGTGATGATCATTTACTTGTTGACAACTCCGATGATGAATACTATGATGAAACATCAATTAATCATGCTAATCAAGATAAAATGAATGACAATGATAAGGAGAAGATTGAGCGCCTAACTAAAGAACTAAACACTCTTAAGTTAGCTCATCAAACTACCTTGGAAGATGATCGAGAACTTTTAAAGACTCATGAGAAGTTACGCTTTGAAAAGCTCAACCTTGAGCAAGAGTATGAGTTTTTAAAGGCAATCAATGATGATATTCACAAGAAAAGTTCTTCTTACATTGCCAAGCGTTTACTCTTATCTACCTACATGCCACAAGTCAAGACTAATAACAATAGTAAGAAAGATTCTTCCTCTAGTAGTAACAATAATCATGCTAAATCCAATGTTGTTGCTTCTAGTAGTTCTCTTGATTCCACTAACGATTCTCTTAGCCAAGTTACACTTGAGAAAGTGAATAGCTTATTGAAGGGAATTATAGAGAAGGGTGTCTACAATAGCCTTGCCGGAAGTAAGCAATTTGAGGAAATTGTACGCAAGCAAGGAAGGCACCGGAAGAATCAAGGTGTTGGTTTTGAATGAAAGTTCAATGCCAATGGAGTTGAGTGGGAAGAAGATCAATACCCCAAGACGAAGTTTGTTCCCCAAGAAGAGAAGTATGATCCTACTTCTTTCCAAGGGACACAAGCTCAAGATGATCTTCCACCACAAGACCACAAGCAAAAAGGCAAGGACAAGCTTCAGGAGGAGATTGATGCATTTGAATAAGCTCCCAAGGCCTTGGTCAAGTGGGTTCCCAAGACTACATCAAGTTCTACTTCATCAAGTTCCACTACAACCCCAAGGATTCCCATCAAAATTATGTGGATCCCAAAGAAGAAGGACTAGAGAGTTCTTGAGGGTGACTCCGCCAATATTCTTCACTCACATCATTTTGGCAAGGACAAGTGTAATCAACTTCCACATCTTGCACTAGTTCAAGGAGTCACAAACCCTCTTGTTGGTAAGACAAGGGACAAGGTGACCTAATGCTTTCATGGACATCATCTTGTGTGTGCATCACTCTATGTCTATGGATATCCTTGCTTGTTCCTTATGGGACTAACCCGTGTAGGTATTGAAAGTGCAACTCACTCCAATGTATTGCTCCAAATGATCTACAACAACTTTGAGCATCCACATCTTCAACACCTACATGAAGTCATCATCGACAAAACCCAAGGTTAGTTCATCCCTCTTAGGGGGGGTCTCACATCTAGGGGAAGCTTTACTCTAAAGAATTGAGCTAAAGCAACTCTAATTGTGTGAACACAACAATCCTTTATGTAAAAGTGGTAACCCCACTTGTGCTTAAACGATGAGTATGACCTATGATCAAATGTTCTCATTTGACTCCTAAGTTAATATACTCACATATAGATGACCTAGTCATCGCCAGTTGTTTGATAGATGCTAGAATTGGTTGTGCATGCATTGCCACATGTTTCATTTGCCATCTTATTGCGTGAGCATGTTGGTTGCATTTTTACTCATTCGAGGACATCCACTTGTTGCTTTGTTTGTTTGTCTCCTTTTCTTTTGCCAAGTGGATGGACAAGAATGCCTAAGAACCTTCTCTAGCTATCTATGTTTTTCTCGTCTCAAACTCTATTCATGCTACATCACAAAGTTTGATCAAGTTAGATTCAAACCACTCTGTGTGAGGAGCACTCGGAGTTCCCGATTCGTCATAGACTTAAACTTACAAAACCTCTTTGTGCATTTCGGTCTGACCGAGAAATCCATTTCGGTCAAACCGAGTTCACTAAGGTGATCTAGGTTTTCATCTCGGTGCAACCGATTTTAACACTTCGGTCACATCAAGTTGCAGCAACTGCTTGCGATTCTGCAATCTCGGTGCCACCGAGTTGTTCCACTCGGTCACACCGACAGGGTCGGGATATAAATACCCACGGGTGAGATTTTGGAAATTACTTCAAATCCTCTCAGCACGCGCGTGTCCTGCTCTGCCCCCTCGGGTCTCCGGATCGTCTCCTCACCGCCAACGACCTCCCGCCATTGGATTCAGCCGCCGTTGACGGATTCTGCTCCGTCATCACCGCCGTAGCAAACACTCGCCGTTCTAGGGTACATGTTCAACCCCTTGTGCTGTCATTTTCACTCTCATTCCTAGCACAAGGACAATGCCATGTTTCTTGCCACGAATTAGATTAATCTATCCAGCTAAAACTTCCTTAGGTCTAGATTGATTCAAAAAAATTAGGGTTAGCTCCCCGCAGGACTCATCTCGGACCGACCGAGTCATAGAAATCGGTCTCACTGATTCGGCTTATGCCATGGCACATGCACTTTTCAGTCCAACCGGAACATGCAAATCGGTGTGACCGAGTTCAGGATTCTGTGAAACCCTAGCAATCTCAGTGCCACCAAACTGTGACTCGGTCCAACCGAGTTCACTAGTTTAGGTTCCAAGTGTTGCTTCGGTATCACCGAGTTTGACAATTCGGTAGCTCCGAGATCACTTCTACGGAGAACTAAAACTAAGCTTTTTCACTCAATTTGTTTTGCAAGAACTCTGTACTTTGTGATGCTCATCTACTCTACCTCATCTACAACCTATTTACAGGGTCTGCTGACAGTTTGCCTACAAGATATCTCACCAGAGTGACAGCCAGAACAGGTCTGAACGGCAAGAGCAGTTTAGTGAGTGCACTAGTCCCTCCAGCAGCTACGATGAGGGCAGCAGGAGCACACCTAGTAACTTGCCCAAGGCATCTACTAGAACAAGGAAGAAGAGAACTTCTGACTCAGAGGATGAAGACTATGTTGTAGCTGAGGGTGAGGCCACTTCCAAGAAGAAGTTGGTGAAGAAAGATTTTGGCACTGCTGCATCAATTAGGCCAGGCATGAACAGAAAGGCACCAGCTAGGAGAGTTCCTACATCCAAGCCAAGGAAAGTTGCCACAGGTGAAACCATGAAGTTCACCATTGAATCTGAAGAAGAGGCAGCTGGTGAGGACAAGAAGAAGAAGAGGGCTAGAACAACAACAACCAAAGTACTTGGAAAGTCCTCAATAGTGAGATCTGATGAGGAAGAGGAAGAGGATGCTGCTCCACCACCTAAGGCACAAAAGATCATGGGATCTGCTATTAAGTTAGGGGCTGCTGCTAAGCCCAAATCTGCTCCCAAAGCTGCTGCTCCAGTTCCCAAGATTGCACCCAAGAGGAGTACCTGGAACATACCTGCTGAGGAGAAGAACAAGGCCCCGGTGCCTGAAGCAGCAGAAGAAGAAGAAGCTGAAGCCCAAGTACTAAGGAAGCTAAAGCCAAATATCCTAGACCATAATGATGCACATCTTGTTGAAGAGGACATGATGATCAGGAAGGATGCAGGACTAAGATAGTGGAGAAAGGCTGACCCATATGCTGTCAGGAGGAAAACTGCTGTGGATTACAGGTTCCATACAAAGGAACAACAAGATTTCTGTGAGACAATCCTGCTTGACAAGAATCCCATAGTGTGTGACATGAGATGGGTGGACTGGACCTACATTAGAGAGAATGAAGATCACTTCCCAGGTGTTTATGACACCTTCAAGGCTTGTGAAGTTGACAAGTTTGTTGGCCAGAAGCTCACAAAGTGGAATGATGAGCTGATCATGCAATTCTATTCTACTGCTCATTTCTATCGAGATGGCAGAATTGTATGGATGTGAGAGGGTACAAGGTACCAGTCTACAGTTGATGAGTGGGCTAGACTGATCAATGCCCCAAAAGCTCATGAAGATGACTTGGATGTATATGCCAAGAAGAAGAAGGATCATAACTCAATGGCAACCATGTACAAGGAGATTCCTGATGCAGACCTGGAGACTCACAAGTTTGGCTCAGTGAAGCACTTGCTGTCAGGGCTGCCAACTATCAATACCATTCTCAGGCACACTCTGTTGCCAAAATTTGGAGATCACGGAATGATAAGAGGACACTCCATCAACTTGCTGCATATCTTTGATGTCCCTCAAAAGTTCAAAGTGATGAGTCTGACTGTGGAAACAATCAAGAGGACTGCTGCAGATGAGAAGAGGTCTTGTGGGTATGCTCCACAAATTCAGGTGCTCATCAACTCCAAGATGGGCATAGGAACATATTTGTTGGACAAGGAGCATTTACCCCTCAGGCCAGACTTTGAGGACAACATTGTTGTCATGGATGAGGAAGATCCTTCCTCAGTGCAAGCACATGAAAAGAGAGAGAAGGCAAGGGCTGAGAAAGCTGCAAAGATGCCAACAGCTGAAGAGGCATCTCAGGTGTTCTTGAAGAGCAAGCAAGATCGGGTTGGATATCTGATCCAATCCACCTTGAGGATTGAGAAGGGCTTGGCCACCTTGACTCAAAACCAGGAGAGCTTGGAGAGGATCATTGAGCAGAAATTCTATGATCTTGATGTCAAGGTAACTGAGATTCAGTCAGTGGTTGAGCAACTTTAGGAGGAAGTGGAGGAGAAGACGGGTAAGTCTACTATAGATGCTTTCACTAGAGTTCCCAGAAGTCAGAGGTCTGCTGGAGTGCCTGTCCCAGATACAAGAGCTACTACATCTACACCAACAGCCACAGCTTCAGTGCCACCAGCTCCAGCAGCCACTCCACCAGCTCCAGCTACATCTATAGAAGCTTTCATCCTTGGAGTCATCTCTACACCACCTCATGAAGACCAAGCCTGAGAGACGCATAGCACTATGCATATTTTAACTTTTTGGTAACTTGTTGCCAAAGGGGGAGAAATATTTATAGATCATAGTCTTCGAGAGAGAGAGAGAGTGTGTTGTTTTGTCTCTCTTTGCATTTTATTTGCTTGAACTTTATTGTGCGTTTTCTTGATACACTATGCCTTTTGTGAGATACTTGGATGATCATGTGTTTGATCATGTGCTACTTTAATGTGTGCTTGAATGATATTATCCTTCATATCCATTTATGATCATTCACTTTTCTTGGTGATGAGTGCATGTTTTCAATTATTATCATTTTGAGCGCTCCACCAAGATGTATGTGACATTGAAGAGTGACCCATGATCCTAACACATTGTGCATTTGCAGTCCAAAGCAAATTTTAAATAACGCACAAATTTAGGGGGAGCTCTTGTTTGCCACGTAGTTCTCAAAGCGACATTGTATATCAATCTTATTATCATTTGTCAAAGCTTTGATCTATATGTTGTCATCAATTACCAAAAGGGGGGATATTGAAAGTGCAACTATCCCTGGGTGGTTTTGGTAATGATTAACAACATATAGCTCATTGAACTAATGCCATTACAAGATAAATATTTCAGGAAAGTGCAGTGATTGGCATGGCATGGATAAGGAATGTGGACCCCTCAAAATGCTAAGGACAAAAGATTGGATCAAGCCTTAAAGTCGAAGACTCTACATTTTCTATTTTAGTGATCCAAGATCACATTGAGTCTATAGGAAAGCCAATACTATTAAAAGGGGATGAGGTGTTGCTTAATGGATTGTTTGCTCAAAATTCTTAGTGATATGCTCCAAAAGCCCTCAACCACTTTCTCATATCCACATATGTTCCAAACCAAAAGTCAAACTCGGCCCCACCGTTTTGATCCATCCAGCGCCACGGAGTTCATTTGACATAGCCACTACCAGAAACCCTAGTCTTTTCGGTCTCACTGATAGGGATCTCAGTCTCACCGAGATGGGGATGCAAACTCTCTGTTTCCCTTCGTAACATTTTGGTCTAACCGAGATGAGCGATCGGTCCCACCGAGTCTGCAATGCAAACTCCGTGTTTCCTTTTCGTAACACTTCGGTCCCACCGAGTCGAGCGAATCGGTCCCACCGAGTTTGCCTGACCAACTCTCTGTTAGCTTATTACCAAAGTCGGTCCAACCGAGTTTGAGTAATCGGTCCAACCGAGATTACGTTATGCCCTAACCCTAATGATATCAGTCCCTCCAAGATGACATGTCGGTCCCACCGAAATTGCCTAACGATCACATATGTACTAAATCGGTCCGACCGAGTTTTCTGACTCGATCCCACCGAGTTTGGTATAATGTGTGTAATGGTTAGATTTTTTGTGGAGGCTATATATACCCCTCCACCCTCTCCTCATTCGTGAGGAAAGCCATCAGATCGTGCCTACACTTCCACAACCCATTTTCTGCGAGAGAGCCACCTACTCATGTGTTGAGACCAAGATATTCCAATCCAACCATATGAATCTTGATCTCTAGCCTTCCCCAAGTTGCCTTCCACTCAAATCATCTTTCCACCAAATCCAATCCTATGAGAGTGAGTTGAGTGTTGGGGAGACTATCATTTGAAGCACGAGAGCAAGGAGTTCATCATCAACACACCATCTATTACCTTTTGGAGAGTGGTGTCTCCTAGATTGGTAGGTGTCACTTGGGAGCCTCCAACAAGATTGTGGAGTGAACCAAGGAGTTTGTAAGGGCAAGGATATCACCTACTCCGCGAAGATCTACCCTAGTGAGGCAAGTCCTTCATGGGCGATGGCCATGGTGGGATAGACAAGGTTGCTTCTTCGTGGACCCTTCGTAGGTGGAGCCCTCCGTGGACTCACGCAACCGTTACCCTTCGTGGGTTGAAGTCTCCATTAACGTGGATGTATGATAGCACCACCTATCGGAACCATGACAAAAACATATGTGTCTCCTATTGCGTTTGCACTCTCCAAACCCATCCCTTTACATTCTTGCAAGTTGCATGCTTTACTTTCCGCTACTCATATACTCTTTGCATGCTTGCTTGAATTGTGTTAAGATTGCCAGACTTGTGCTAATTTGTTAAAATACGCCAAGAACTAAAATTGGGAAAAGGTTAAGTTTTTATTTGGGACAATTGCATTTTTACCCCTAGTTGGTTCCTACCCACGGGTTTTGCCCTTACTTTTCGAGCTTGCTCAGTTTTGCCCTTACTTTTTCCATCGAGGTCCCTCGAATGCCCTTTGACCGTTTGACCAAAAATTTGAAAATTCATAACTCATTCATATGAACTCAGAAAAATGCAAATAAGATATCAAAATGTTCAGATAAACATTACTTTTATGGGCATATCATTTGCATTCAGGACAAAAGCATCATTTAAACTACCCGACGTAATTAATGTTGTTAACATTATTAAAAATAAATAGGTATAAACAATATTATTTCCGTGAATAAAAATTATATGCAAATGTAGGTGATGTTTTCTAGACATCCTGATACCTTATTTGCATTTTCCTGAGTTCGTATCAACTTGTTATGAAGTTTCCAAATAATGGTCAAAGTCGTTAGAACATTCATAACAAGTTGGTACAAACTGAGAAAAATGCAAATAAGTTATCGGGATGTTCAGAAAACATCACCTACATTTGCATGTAATTTTTATTCATGAAAAAATATATTTTTTATACCTATTTATTCTTAATAATGTTAATAACATTAATTACCTTGGGTAGTTTAAACGATGCTTTTGTCCTGAATGCAAATGATATGCCCATAAAGGTAATGTTTATCTAAACATTTTGATATCTTATTTGCATTTTTCTGAGTTCGTATGAATTAGTTATGAATTTTCAAAGTTTTGGTCAAATGGTCAAAGGGCATTCGAGGGACCTCGATGGAAAAAGTAAGGGCAAAAGTGAGCAAGCTCGAAAATTAAGGGCAAAACCCGTGGGTAGGAACCAACTAGGGGTAAAAATGCAATTGTCCCTTTTTATTTGGTCAAGTAGTCTAATCACCCCCCCCCCCTCTAGACATACTTTCGATCCTACACTTGTCCTCCCCAAAACCATCCCTAGCTCATGTCATTTCCATCCTAACCCAAATCCCAATATTCTTTTTATTGGGAATATTCCTTTTCTGATAAAGGAATTATCCTATTTTCCCTAGGTTGTGAAGCAACCCATCTTTCTATCAATCCTAAAATCCCCAAATAATTCTGATAAATTGTTTGGGTCATATCTTGCTCAAATATGGCAAAACATTTCATTGCCATGTTTAAAAATAATCCTCCAATATATCTTTTCCTATTCTGCCCTAAATGGCACTTTGTGCAGCAAGTGATATTTATCTTTTCCCAATTGCCTCCAAACTTACTAGACAGCTCTCCCTCTCCGTATAATTTCCCCATGTCAAAATTCAATTCAATTTGCTTAGTAAATAATCCTGAGCAATTTTTCAAAGTTTCTGTCTGAGGGAAGACATTGTGAAGGAAGTGCTAGCTAGGCATATCCAAATGAGTTGAAATTTTGCAAGGTCTTTAATATGATCAAATCATGCCTCTCCACCAAATTTGAGCTCATGCAACCTTTCTACATGAGCACAACTCCAAATCTTGGTTTCTCGTTAGATTTTTAGTTTGTGAAGCAACTATATTTTATATCGCTTCATTTAAGCTGCCAATTTACCAGAACATTCCCTTATCCGTATAAACTCCCTCCATCAAGTTTTGGATCAATCCATTACTCCATTTTCCCTGTGGAATATTTCCAAGTTTCTGGTCAGAATCAAGCATTGTGAAGCAAGTACTAGTTTGGTTCATCCAAATGGACTGAAACTTTTTGAGCAGCTTCATATCTTCAAATCATTGGGCCATGCCCAATTTCAGCTCAACTTGCATCTCCATGTGAGTGCATCATCCAAATATCTAATTCTGGCCATTATGGTGGTTTCTACAACAAGTACCATTTATCTTCATCCTAATGAGCTACAAATTTGCAGAGATTATCATCTTAGTATGTGATCATCTCCAGGCAAATTATTTCTGTCGTTACCAAGCTGGTTCCCCCACTGCACATCACAAACACTTGGCTGTTGGTTTGCTTTGGTGCCATCTGCAAATCTCTTCTTTGCCCCTGGACCAAATTTTTTCTTCAGTTAGAATAAGGGAACTATGGACTATCCACTAGACATGGTCGGCTTGGCCAAAACCCGCAGTTTGCTCCAGTGCACGTGGTGATAACGCTTGCGCCATGCAGATTGCAAGCTCTAGTGCATTCTTTCCCCTGTGCTCAACCGCTCCCTCTTCGTCTTAATGTCAAACCATGTCCTGGAGCTTCCCCGTGATCGGATGCATCTCCCTGCATCGTTGCCTCATCGTTGTTTGCCATAAATGCACCGCTAGCTCCATGCTCGTGCTGCGCCCAACCACTGTCCTCCATTAGAGCTTGGCGTGAGCTTGTCTGTGAGCTTGAGAAGCCTCCCCCGTGCCTATATAAGATGCCCCCAAGTCTTCCCGCAGCTCCCAAGCCCCTCCCTCGCCTCATTTGCTCACCGGAGTCCTCGGCCCCCTCTTCTTTTCGCCGGAGATCGCCATGGCCGCCTCGGTTCCTCCTCGGTTCCGGCAAGCCTAGTCCCTCACCGCTCCTCCCAAGTTATCCTACGGGTACCTCTCGTCCTCGCGGTCCTCCCCACCCACTTGCCCCTTGCCGGAATCCACCCTGGGCGCATGACCCGAGTCCGGCCGTCGCCTCCGACTCTCGGCCGCTTCCTTATCCGGCCTCCCTGAGCTGCGCCTTCCCATGACCTCCACCATCTTCCTCTCACTCTGGCATCCCTCCTCAACCCACTCAACCTCGCCGGAGCTGCCGTTTCTCTGAAGATCATCACCTCCACCGCCGCCTTTGTGGTCTCCCGTCGGCGCGGCCTCCCCTCCTCCCCGCACCTCCCCGGTGGTCGCCTCCCCTCTAGATGGATGCACCAGGCGCCGCCACACCCGCCGGTGGCCTCGGCCGGGCGGGAGACGGGTGGAGCCGCCCGGGCCCCTCGTCGAGGGTTACTCTATCTTGCCCTGCTTCTTGCTCTGCCCTGGTCGGGGTCGCGCGAGGAAGAGGACGAGCATGGCTCGGCACCCCCTACTAGTGGGCCCTCCTTGCTTCCTGGGCCCGCCCGTAAGTAGCACTTGCTGCCACATCACATAAGTGGATGCGGTTTTTCTAAAATACGTTTTTACATTGTGAAAGTGTATTCTTCCCTTTCTTTATCCAAAATGAGCTTTCCCTTCTGGAAAGCGTATTTACTTTAACTACAGCTCAAAATACGCTTTCTTTTACAGAAAACGAATTCGGCCGAAGGCGGTTTCTGTTTTTCAGCTCAGGGACTTGTTTGTGGAGAAAATATTTGTAGATTGGTCCCTAAGTCCGATTGAGGAGAAACCAATGCTCACTTATTCGTCTCGTCGAGCTCTTTCTGTTGGTAACATTTTCACTAGGTGGTCCCACACTGAAAATGACATTTTTGCCCTTGCCTCTAATCAGCCCCCTTTGAGAGAGAACCGTCCGGTGTTCCATTTCTGCGGCTTCACTGCACTTCTTCCTGTAGTCTCCGTCACCCCCAGGCAAGCCACAACAGCCACTTGCATGAGAGACATGTAGTAACCATGGTTTCTACTTTAATATTTGATAAAAGTTTGCCCGTTATCTGTCTGCTTGTTTGTTGCTGTTGTCGTTGTTTCAGTTATGCTCGTGGTTTCATGTTCACCTTCATGATATGTTTCGATGCATCTTGTTATCTTCTGCTACTTGCTAGTATCATTGTCACATGTTATGCTTGATAGTAGTAGTATATGCTGGTAGAAGTGGTGTTCCTTCTGATGCATGTTTACTGTCTGTTATCAAGTACCGTTGCTATGCATGTTACTTTGCACCCAGTTGGTTACATGCTTACTTGGTAGTGTTCTTGCTATGTTCTTGCATGGTATTTATTCATGATGCTAGTAGTCATGCTATGATCCTGTGTAGTGTTATGATCATGCTCATCAGTATGCCATGCTCAGCTAGTTATATGCTTCATTGTGGTTATGCTCGATGATTATGTTGCACCTCCATGCTTATGTTGATATCATGTTCATGCATCGTTGTTGCATCATTTTAGTTTATTATGGCTCATCTTATTGCATTCAAGTTTAACCAGATAATAATGAACTTGAACAATTGTTGGTTGAGTCATGGTTGCCGCTGAATCAAGCTAACCAGTGCAACCACATTTGGCTTTATGGGAAGGACCTAACTGGGTCTATTGTCATGCCTCTTGCCACTGCCTCCAACGAGGGAAGGTTATGGGCGTGCCCTACCCTGATCAGGTAGGTGGACATGAACCTTGTGTGCCCATTGTTGTTGTATGGATCCTTGTGCTCGTTCTGGACCGTTTATGTTTTACCACGACGCTGGCCGTTGATGCCTTTGGTAGGCATGGGGCCACCCATAGCTTAGCCCAGAGGGGAGTTGGTCGAAGTGGCTGGGAGAGTGTCATGGGCAGTAGAGTGGTTTTGCCGGAACGCCGTTGGTCCACCCGAATGGGAGTCCAAGGCCTTGGGTTCCGTGGTGTGTGTATAGTGTACTAACCTCTGCAGAGTGTGTGTTAAATCTATCGATAGCCGCACCCACGGATTTGGACCCAGTTCGGAGTCGGGCACACTATGCACCAACAATAATGATAACCTGGTCAACAATAACCCTGGTTCGATGATGAGAATTTTTTTGGTTGTGATCGTGAGAGGATCACCGTGGTACGTGGACACCAAAGTTTGTTGGATATTTGTGATCATGAGGGGATCACCGTGGTATCATGGATACCGATGTTCGTAAGTTTAAGCATGTGTTGGTTATGAGGTACCCCGAGCAGAGTAAGTTGGTGCATGTGAATGTTAACATGTTGCATGTAGTATCATCATGTTCATATGTTCATGTCATGATAAAGTTGTATCATGTTCAGTTGTGCATGCCATGTTGTTCTGTGAGTATCATGCTCATGATTGATTTAACCTGCTAATGCCATGCTGTTGTTTGTCTTGACTGCTTTTGGTTTATTGTGAGCTTGCAAGTACATTCAATGTACTGACCTGGCATGTCATGCCAGTTTGGAGGTCGTGCCTGGATTGCTTACTTGTTTGGTGTGGTTCCTGTGTTCGCGAGCTAGGATAAACGTTCCAACGAGAGTCCCTGCAGATTGGAGTCCATCATCCCCCTTCGTTGTTCCGATGCCAATAGTTCTTCTGCTGCTAGTAGAAGTTTCGTTGCCTCAAGTAGTTATTCTGCTTGCATAGAGCAACTGTGGTTGGCGTAGTGTCGCTGTGCCAGTGTTATTCATTGTACTATTGGAGACCTTGTATTCATATTCGTGTTGTAATACAGAGCTGGTTTGTTCTATACAAAGCAGTGCCATATTCCAGAAGACTTCACCTTGATCTCTGGGCTGGAATATGGGTGTGTTCTAGTTTCTCTTAGCGGGGTGCCATAGGCTTGGTATCAGAGCAGGTCTGGCTATAGAGCATCCTAGTCCGCTGGAACGTTAGAAAACGGTAGTATAGGGTCTGGTTGTTGCCCTCGCTTGCTGCATTTGGTTGTTGCATTTGTTTGCTGCATATAGTCTTATTCGGTTACCCCTAACCCCTGTTTCGTGCGTAGATGGCGGTCAACTTCCATGAGTTCAGTGCCCTCCCCAGAGCTCCTGGTGTTGTTCCTATTGCTTTCAGACCCACTCCAGCACCTCTTAGCTTTGCCGCCCTCCTTGGTGACATGTGGCGTAGCATTTATCCCCATGGAGATCCACCCCATTGCCAAGTATTCCAGTTTTCTACCAGAGGAAGAATCCTAGAGTATGTTTCCCATGTCCATTTGTCAGCCCCGATTCCTGTTGGTAAGCACACCTACAGTTTCCACGGTGGTTACGGTGCTACCCCCGAGTGTGTCGTTCAGCTTTCCGAAATGGCAACAATCACCGGTTTTCGTCGTCAAGAGATCATGGTGCAAGAGAACCGTGCTTATCAATACTATCCCACCATCCTCGAGAATCCTAGGCGGATCCAGTTCCCGTATATCGACCCTCAACATGACCCGGCTATCCTCGCCATGTCCCATTACATGACGATCGAGTGTCTTCTTATTTCCTAGTTAGTCCGAGATGCCATCCGAGCCAGGAGATTGCTTCGTGCTTCCCTGCCTCAGTCTCCGCCAGCTTCTCCAACCCCTCCGCCTCATCCATCCAGAGTTTCGGAGTCAGCAGTTCCGCTCACTACTCCCTTAGCTTCTTCGTCACCTCCCAAGCATTTGCTCAAGTGTAGGGTGTAGTCAGTCGTGTAGTGCAAGTGCATCTACTGTAGTATCATTGCTTGTTTATGCTTGTGTGTGCTTATGTGTGCCTGTTTGGATTTGTTTCTAGCTTGTTTGCTGTGTGCTTTGTTGCAATCGATCGTTTTCTTTTGCTTCTTTGTTTTGAATTCTCGGTGTTACCCCCTTATGGAAAATTGCTCATCAACCGACACCAGATCAGAAGAAGTTGTGAGAAGTACAGATATACACCAAGGGACTCAGTTAAAAGCAATGAGATTTTCAACTGACAGCATTGTATTGCCGACATCCGACCGGGATACCAAGTATAGTCTGCTTAGAATTTCAGTAACAAGTACCCGTTAGAGATACATCTTCATTGCAGCAATGATCAAACCAGCAGGAGAACAAACATTGGATCCAAGTCCAACATGCATTTCAAGTGAAAGGTATGGTCCTACACAATGATTGATTCTGTCATGAGTCAGATTTGAAACATGAGCCACCCAAAAGTCAGTCCTAATATGCAATGAATGGTCAGATAATTCTTGTCATACAAATTATCAGCAGTCGGAATGACAAGAATATAAAACATCCGTTTACAAAGAAAATCAGTCCATTCCTTCTCAACAATTTTATCAGCAAAGCATACAAGACACGATTCACCAGTCTGCATCGAAAAGGTATGAATGGATTCCAGTGCAATATATTCAGTCATTTCAATTGGATACTACAAAAGCTTCTAGCATAAGGTACCAAGTCTTCCCTAGTAAGTCTTTAGGGGGGAAGCTTATAAGGTACGGTACCCAGCCTTCCTCGGCAAGATATCTGTCGAAAGCTTCGAGTACAAGCCATCCAGTCTTCCTCAGCATGATATCCCGATGGATTCTGAAGCAAGCTGCCCAGTTTTCTTCTGTATGAAACTCGTAAAGAAAATAAACAATGGATTGTCAGCATATGACAGTGTTTCCAAGTGGCAGATCTACAACGGTTAAGTCAGAAATAAGAATCAGTCAGAACAAAGGTGCGCCTCAAGAATCAGATATTGGTTAATACAGTGAGAATACTGTTAAGTTCATGCAAGTCCCTCGCACAAGGAAAAAATTCACGGTACGCATCCAACAACCTCACTGGATATGCAAGTGAAGGAAACTCGTGGATGATGCAAGAATCGACAGGTCCTGAAGAAAGACAGCAATGAGACATATTCTTGGCAGTAATTATCCAGGTCAGATTCCCTGCACATATGACAAGGTGATGTTATTAATCATGTCATTGACTGGCATAGTCAACAACAATAATGAGATCCGTATAATCACATGTGAACCGGATAAACATACCAAGACTGAAGGCATGAGCAAGACCAAGGTATGATTGCAAGATATTGCACATGACAGTATTTAGCGCCGCGAAAATAATCCAGGATATATAAGGCCCCGCTCTTTTAGTTAAAGATCTAGATAAAGACAATAATAATGAAGGAGCAAGACCGGCAATACAGGTATGGCAGAGTATTTGTGATGTAGGGTGGAACCCTATAGCGTCGATCTTTCACGTTTGGAGTGGATCCTACGGGGAAACACGAAGAACACGCGGAAGCACAAAGGGAAACACGGGGGGAAAACGAGAGGGAATCACTCAACCAACAAGGAATCGATCACACAAGTGCTAGATCACCGAATACATAGAGTAACATATGATCCACAATCAACAAAGGGAAAGGATACAACGGAACCGTTCTTCTCCAGGAGGAGGCCTTGATGTTCTTCCCTAAAGAGGGGTCTTGAATCCGCTTGGGGATCTTCTCCGGAGAGGTCCTGATCTCCGAGGAGAAGTATCCAAGTGGATGAGCAAAGGCTCTCACACAAACATGAGCTAATCCAATGCTAAGTCTCAAAAGGAGGAGGAGGAGTCCTATTTATAGGCTAGGGGGTCGAAGGGGTACACGGGCTCAGCCCAACACGCGCACACAGGTGCTGGCCGGATGATCCGGGTCCGAAGCCGGATGATCCGGGCTGGTCCGGATGGTCCGGGTGGAGGCCCGGATGATCCGAAGACTCGGTTGGTGGAGGCGCAGGGCCGGATGTCCGGCTGGCGGTCCAGACGTCCGGGCAGGGTCCGGATGATCCGGCTTCAGGGGGGAGGCTTTTGTAGTCTTCGGTCGAATTAGCCGGATCATCCGGATGGGGGTCCGGATCGTCCGGGCTCTGTCCGGATCATCCGGGCCGCCGTCCGGATCATCCGGCTAGTCTGGTCCTTGGCGCTTTTCCTCTCCGTCTTCACGTATGTATTCCGCTTCCGGTTCTCCTTGCTCCCTGGCTTCTTCATGGTGAAGTCCTTGGTACCTGAGTATGCATAGCGTTTCCGTTTGAGGTAGTAACCATGTCTCATGTGAATCGAAAGGGAATTGAGAGAGGAGAGATGTCACCTCGGTTTCGAGAGCTCTTGCACGTGCTCGAGTCATAGGTCCAAGTGGTGTTGTAGGGGATGTAGATGCGTCCATGGGGATGATCATGGGATGCTCCCCATCATCTCCCCTCCCTTGTGAAAGATCCGACCTTGGATCGAAATCCTCATCTCCATGGTAAGGGGATAGATCGGAGACGTTGAAGATGTCGCTCACGTTGTACTTGTCGCGTGGGAGGTCGATCTTGTAAGCGTTGTTGTTGTAGCGTGCTAGCACCTTGAATGGTCCGTCGGCTCGAGGGAGAAGCTTGGACTTGTGTTCCTTGGGGAAGCGGTCCTTGCGAAGGTGCAGCCACACTAGGTCTCCAATGTTGAATAACATGGGTTTCTTGTTGATGTTGAGCTTGGACGCTAGTCGTTGTACTTGGCGCTCTATGGTGTGCCTTGTATCCTCATGCATCTTCTTGATGTAGCTTGCTCATGCACTCACATCCATGTTGGTGCGTTCTTGTAGAGGAAGAGGTAGAATGTCCAAAGGTGACAACGGGTTGAAGCCGTAGACGACCTCGAAGGGAGACTTGCCGGTAGTCGAATGTCTTGCACGGTTGTAGGCGTACTCGGCGATGGGTAGACACGCCTCCCACTCCTTGATGTTCTTCTTGATCAACACGCGAAGTAGAGTGGATAGTGTCCGGTTCGTCACCTCCGTTTGGCCGTCGGTTTGAGGATGGTATGCGGATGAGAACAAGAGCTTGATTCCGAGCTTGGCGCATAGAGTCTTCCAAAAGTAACTCAAGAACTTGACGTCGCGGTCGGAGACAATTGTCTTTGGTACTCCATGGAGGCGCAAGATTTCCCTACAAAAGAGATTTGCAATATGTGAAGCATCGTCTATCTTGTTGCAAGGAACGAAATGTGCCATCTTAGAAAATCGGTCCACAACGACAAACATGAAATCCTTTCCATTTTGAGTTCTAGGCAAACCAAGTACAAAATCCATACTAATGTCTTCCCAAGGTTGATAAGGAATAGGAAGTGGCATGTAAAGACCATGGGATTGAGCTTTTGACTTAGCTTTGCGACATGTAGAGCATCGTGTGGTGAAGCGTGAGACGTCGCGGAACATCTTTGGCCAAAAGTAGTTCTTGGAGAGCGTGGCGAAAGTCTTGTCGCGTCCAAAGTGTCCCATGAGTCCACCTCCATGAGCCTCTTGCAAAAGGAGCAAACGAAGAGAAGACTCCGGAATGCATAGTTTGTTAGCTCTCATAAGATAACCATCCTTGATGTAATATCGTTCCCAAGATGTATGCGTCAAACATTTAGCATAATGAGGTGCAAAAGATGGATCATTGGCATACAAGTCTTTTATGTGTTCAAAGCCAATGACATTCAACTCAAGTTTAGTCACAAGCGTGCATATGCGAGAAAGTGCATCGGCAACTACATTTTCCTTACCCTTAATGTACTTAATCACATGTGGGAAAGATTCAATAAATTCACTCCATTTATCATGACGCTTGTTCAATTTAGTTTGACCTTTTAAGTACTTAAGCGTTTCATGATCGGTATGGATGACAAATTCATGCGGTCTAAGATAATGTTCCCAAACATGTAGGACACGCACTAAAACATACAATTCCTTGTCATATATGGGATAGTTAAGTTGAGCACTGGAGAGTTTTTCACTAAAATAAGCAATGGCTCGTTTTTCTTGCATCAAAACTCCGCCAATTCCGGTACCACTTGCATCACAATGAACCTCAAAAGTTTTGTCAAAATTAGGCAAAGCAAGAATCGGAGCATGAGTAAGCAAAGACTTGAGCTCATCAAAAGCGGTTGATTGCAAAGTTCCCCAAACAAAAGGAGTATTCTTCTTGCTCAAAGCATGCAAAGGAGCGGCTATTGTGCTAAAGTTTTTCACAAATCGGCGATAAAATCCTGCAAGGCCAAGGAAACTACACACTTGTTGCAAATTGGTTGGTTGGGGCCAAGTTTTAATTGCCTCAATTTTAGTTTCGTCAACATGAACACCTTTCGAAGAGACAACAAATCCCAAGAAAACCACTTTGTCAACACCAAACGTGCATTTTTTCAAATTTGCATAAAGGCTTTCCTTGCGAAGGGTTTGCAAAACAGATTTAACATGATTAATATGGTCTTTCATTGTTTTGCTAAACACAAGAATGTCATCAAAGTAAACCACAACAAATACTCCAATGTAAGGTCTAAGCACATGATGCATAAGACACACGAAAGTACCGGGAGCTTCCGATAAACCCATAGGCATAACTAACCACTCATATAAGCCAAATTTGGTTTTAAAAGCAGTTTTCCATTCATCACCTTCTTGAATGCGAATTTGATAATAGCCACTTTTAAGATCTATTTTTGAGAAAAAGTTGGCTCCACTAAGTTTATCAAGCATATCATCTAAGCGAGGAATGGGATGCCTATAGCGAACGGTAATAGCATTTATAGGTCTACAATCGGAACACAAGCGGAAACTTCCATCGGGCTTAGGCACAAGTATAACGGGAACGGCACAAGGGCTTAATCTTTCACGTACATGACCGTTGTCGATGAGTTGTTGTACTTGCCGTTGAATCTCCTTGGTTTCTTCAGGATTGACTCGGTATGGAGCTTTGTTTGGAAGTGGCGCTCCGGGGAAGAGGTCGATTCGATGCTCAATGCCTCGTAGAGGAGGTAGACCCGGAGGTAGCTCATCGGGGAAAACATCTTGGAATTCCTGCAAAAGAGATTGAAACACTAAAGGTAGCTTGTGAGAAGTGTTAGTTTTTGGTTCTCCATCCTTGCACACAAGGACAAAGTGCATCACACTCGATGGGTTCTCACACACTTCTCTTATCTCACTTTTGGTGGCAAATAGGATGAGGTTTTTCTCTCTAGGCGAAGAGGCACTCATATTTGGCTTGTGTCTCTCACTCACTTTTGGGTGGGTGACTTTCTCACTCTTCTCTCCATGGTGGGTGGCTTGCTTGTCGGCTATCACTTGACTAGGAGACATAGGTCGTAGCACATACTCCTTCCCTTTCATCTTGAAGCTATAGTGATTGGTTCGCCCATTGTGGATGACACCACGGTCGAATTGCCTTGGTCGACCAAGAAGGAGGTGGCAAACGGTCATTGGGACCACATCACATTCCAAAGTGTCTTCATAAGCACCTATTTTGAAAGAGACTTGGACCGTATGCTCGACTCGTATAGTGCCGGAGTCACTTAGCCATTGAACCTTGTAGGGGTGCGGGTGCTTCTTCTTGATCAATTGAAGCTTGGAGCATAGTTCTTCGCTTGCCAAGTTGTGGCAACTACCTCCATCGATGATGACCTTGACGAATCATCCATTGATGCCGGCCTTTGTGTGGAAGATGTGGCATCGTTGGTCTTCTTGTTGATGTTGAAGTGTCAAGACCTTGGAGACAACAAGAGCGGGGCTCGTATCTTCATCACAAAAGACTTGATCATTTTCATCCTCGTTCACGCACCGTTGCATGGCCACTTGCTCAATAGCTTCCATTTCATCTTCACTCATTGAGTCGTAGGTGCCGTCGTCATTGAGGATCATGGTGCGCTTGTTGGTGCATTCATAGGACTTGTGGCCTCGGCCGACGCAAGTGAAACACTTGAAGGAGCTTGTCTCGACGGTCTCATCGGTTGGAGTAGATGATGAAGCATGCGGCTTGAGGTTGCTCATAGTAGGAGGAAGACGACTTGAACTTGTGGAAGTTTTCTTGTAACTTGACTTGTCGTCATTGGTTGGAGAAGGCTTGGTTGATGTCGAAGTTGGAGTAGTTGTTGAAGCTTGGTTGTTGGAGAAGCCGTGTGTCTTGTAGGAGTACTTGGCGTACTTGAAGTCATCTTGCACTTGACGTTCCGCCTTTGTAGCTTGATGCACGAGCTCAATGAGGTTGGAGTAGGGTTGGAAGTCGGCGATCTTCTTGATGGGATGATTGAGTCCATTCAAGAATCGTGCCATTGTTTGCTCATCATCTTCCGTGACATTGGCTCGAATCATGGCAATCTCCATTTCCTTGTAGTATTCTTCAACACTCTTTGTTCCTTGCTTGAGGAGTTGTAGCTTCTTGAAGAGATCGCGGTTGTAGTAGGTTGGCACAAAACGTGCTCGCATGACATCCTTCATTTGTGCCCAAGTGGTGATTGGAGGTTCACCTCTTGCTTCCCGGCGTTCAAGGACTTGTTCCCACCATATGAGCACATAGTCTTGGAACTCAAGTGATGCCATAGCGATCTTCTTCTCTTCCTCATAGTTGTGCAAACGAAAGATTTTGTCGACCTTCAATGCCCATGAGAGGTACTCTTCCGGATCATTGCTTCCCTTGAACTTCGGCATTGTAAACTTGAGCTTGCCATAGCGTTGCTCTTCATTGTGTTGTTGGCGATGGTGATGATGACGTCCTTGGCGTGGAGGGTAGTCATCCTCATGTTGCTCTTGGCACGGAGGAAGTCCATGATCAACTTGCTCTTGTTGAACTTGAGGTTGAAGGGGAGCTTGACGAGCTTGAGGAGGGGCTTGTGGAGCTTGCCGTTGCGCACGCGGATGGTAGTTCCTCTCTTGGATTTCTTCTCGAAGGGCTTCCTCTTGATTGCGCCATTCGCGATTGCGGTTGGCGATGGCTCGACTTGATTCTTGAAGGGCACGTTGCGCCTCAAGCGCTTGCGCTTCTCGTT
The DNA here is from genome assembly GCF_018294505.1 of Triticum aestivum. Taxonomy (NCBI): domain Eukaryota; kingdom Viridiplantae; phylum Streptophyta; class Magnoliopsida; order Poales; family Poaceae; genus Triticum; species Triticum aestivum. The sequence goes on along the minus strand of NC_057795.1, from coordinate 266,776,305 downwards.
GTTGTTGTTGAAGACGTTGAGGCTCGGTGTCTTGTTCTTCTTGGTGTAGACGTGCTCGTTCTTCTTCTTGGCACCGAAGTCGTTGCCGTTCTTGATCTTGAGCAAAAGCCACTTGGTTTGATTGATGACGAGGGACTTGCTTATCGTCTTGCTCTTGTGACTGCTTGTCATGTAGCGGGTTGCGAGGTGCATGACGGTCTTGATGCGCGGCTCGTCGAAGAATGGCCGAAGATGGTGTACTTGAGCCGGAGAAGGTGTCATCGGGGTGTCGACTCGAGCGGCTCCGTCTTGAGGAGGAAGAAGTGGAATGATGCCGGTTCCTCATCAAGGCGCGGATCTCATCCATTCTTGCATCATTTTCTTGCTTGTGAGAGTCGAACTTGTCGTCGAAGTAGTCTCTTGTATGTTGCTCGGAGAGTCGCAAGTCGGTGGCGAGGTTGTCAATGCGGTCGCTCATAGCTTGTTGCTCTTGGTGTAACGCCCTTTGAGCACCAAAGAGGTGGCTCTTTGTGACGAATGATGAGATGTCGTCACCGTTCTCGATGAGAGGTGGATTTGTAGAAGAACTTGGCCTATCCATCATACCAAGTAAAATTGTGAGTGGTAGAAGGAGAAGAACTAATACCAATGTACCTTTGACCTAAGTTGTAGATGAATCAAGTTCACTCAAATGTGGACAATGAAATAGCACTATTGGTACCAATCCTTGTCGATTCTCACACCTACACAAGTAAAAGCTTTTGGTGGAGCTTGGTTAGGATGGTGGCACAAAATTGATTGCAATTGTTAGCTTGACTCAAAAATGTTGAAAAGGATTCGCAAATTCGCAAATGTAACAAGTAGACCAAGCAAGTAGTGGTACACGGAAACACACACGCAAATAGATAAATGGGATTGTGCAAACCAAAAGTGAGCCAAAATGTGGAATCCACGAAAATGCTCTTGTTGCACAATACTAGAGAGACGCTAGCACGATTGCACAATAGGCGGATACGGAGCTTGTGCACAACCTACTAGGCAAAAATGCAACGATCTCTATCCCAAGTATGCTATATGTATGGTATTTCGGTGCAATGATCCAAGATGATCTTATATGACAATCTTAATGTTGTATGATGCTATGCTTCTTGTTCATAAGCTCTTTGCTTATCTTTCCTGTTTGCTTAAAAGCTTGAGTGGCTCTTTATCTTTTGAACTCTTTTCTTATGCAAACTTCACGAACCAAGATAGCAATTGTGTATGCGATGACAACTTTGTGACACACAAGTTGATTCCGAGATATGCACCACGATGATATGTATGATATGGGGTATGCTTACTAATGTGCACAAGTCACATTGCCGGCAATACTCAATGGCTAGTCTCGATGGGTAAGCAACGCAAAAGATGGTATATGATGGTTATCAATGCAATTGCAAGGTATGACAAAGATGTGGACGAAGTTACCGTCCGCAGCGAAGATGAGTAGTCGACGAAAATGAGCGGTAGTTGTTGGTGTCGCACCGCGCCTAAATTGCCGAAACACAAAAGGACACAAAAATCTCACTCAAATTGTCGAACCCAAAGTCGAATGGTAGTACCGAGGTTGTGTTGCTGGGGTTTGGCAGGTGGAAGTGGTGGTGGTTGGGGTGGTGGAGGAGGACTGCAAAACTGCAGTGTCGGCAGAGGAAGCCGGATGATCCGGGCCAGGAGCCGGATGATCCGGGCGTGTCCGGATGATCCGGGTCGGGGTCCGGATGATCCGGGCAGGTCAATCTCGCTCGGGAACTGCTCAGGAAGAACACGAAAATGGGGAGAAATTTGACGATTTCGCGGATTTTGGATGGATTTCGAGGTGGAGAAGGTGGGGAAAAGCAAGATCCACGAGTTACACACCGAATCAACGGATCAAAATCAACAAAACATCCTCAAAACTAACAAATCACAAAAAAAAATTGGGGTTATTTTTGGTGGGGATTTTCGGATTTAGGACGAAAACAACCAAAATCAAGCTAGAAATCACGGGGTAGGGGCTCCAAAAACGTGATCAACGTGGCTCATGATACCAAGATGATGGAGGGTGGAACCCTATAGCGTCGATCTTTCACGTTTGGAGTGGATCCTACGGGGAAACACGAAGAACACGCGGAAGCACAAAGGGAAACACGGGGGGAAAACGAGAGGGAATCACTCAACCAACAAGGAATCGATCACACAAGTGCTAGATCACCGAATACATAGAGTAACATATGATCCACAATCAACAAAGGGAAAGGATACAACGGAACCTTCTTCTCCAGGAGGAGGCCTTGACATTCTTCCCTAAAGAGGGGTCTTGAATCCGCTTGGGGATCTTCTCTGGAGAGGTCCTGATCTCTGAGGAGAAGTATCCAAGTGGATGAGCAAAGGTTCTCACACAAACATGAGCTAATCCAATGCTAAGTCTCAGAAGGAGGAGGAGGAGTCCTATTTATAGGATAGGGGGTCGAAGGGGTACACGGGCTCAGCCCAACACGCGCACACCGGCGCTGGCCGGATGATCCGGGTCCGAAGCTGGATGATCCGGGCTGGTCCGGATGGTCCGGGTGGAGGCCCGGATGATCCGGAGACTCGGCTGGTGGAGGCGCAGGGCCGGATGTCCGGCTGGCGGTCCAGACGTTCGGGCAGGGTCCGGATGATCCGGGACGGGGTCCGGATGATCCGGCTTCAGGGGGGAGGCTTCTGTAGTCTTCGGTAGAATTAGCCGGATCGTCCGGATGGGGGTCCGGATCGTCCGGGCTCTGTCCGGATCATCCGGGCCGCCGTCCGGATCGTCCAGCCAGTCTGGTCCTTGGCGCTTTTCCTCTCCGTCTTCACGTATGTCTTCCGCTTCCGGTTCTCCTTGCTCCCTGGCTTCTTCCGTTTGAGGTAGTAACCATGTCTCATGTGAATCGAAAGGGAATTGAGAGAGGAGAGATGTCACCTCGGTTTTGAGAGCTCTTGCACGTGCTCGAGTCATAGGTCCAAGTGGTGTTGTAGGGGATGTAGATGCGTCCATGAGGATGATCATGGGATGCTCCACATCAATTTGTGTGAAAAATATGGTATGTATGCCCAAGACAGTCTTATTCCGCATCAAAACCAAGGGGAGATACGCCTGATAGGTCCACTTCATTGCGGTAAGGACCTCATAGCAAGGCAACCAGCTCAGTCCATAGTATGCTCAGGACTCTCAGCATCGAATAACCGAGTCTATGAGGACCAACCCAAGGACAGTTAAATATATTGACCTCAGCAACCATGCTGAATCATCGCACGTACGGTGATCCACATGGATATACCGGCAAAATGAAGAATCAGTGTGAGAGCACATACTTTGAGGATTGTTATCTCTCCCATATGGGAAGTAATTAAATAATAGTCTACCGGGAATGGAACTCCTTGCCATGATCACCGCCAGCCAATTCGGCAAATGTTATCATCAGGAGATGGTACATTTTTCTATCAGTCACGTCAAGCGATAGTCAAACTTTTGGTACAAGTTGGATATGAAAGACAGTAAGGCCAGTCAAGATAAGTCAGAAACTCATGTGAAACGAGAAATTTGTCAGATGCCTATCCCTGTTTTGAACCCAGAAGGTACGCATATATTCAAGTAGTCCGAAGCCTGGACAGAAGAGATTCCTAGTTCAACGGCAAGATGCGTTCCCAACTCCGTGGAATAGTCTCGGTACTCGATACAATGATAACTTCTTCAACAAGGATCGGTATCGAGAAGGACATGTATGACGGTAATGATAATCTTTCAGACCTCAGCTAAGCCAGCAGATGTGAAGGGAAAATTTTGAGTCAGTATGAACAGGAAAATATGACGTAAGCCCTATCAGAATGTTAGATGCGGAGAAGCAAACCACCCCAGATCAAGACAGTCAGTCAGATCCAATTTAGTGGGAATATTATATAGAAGAAACCTGAGTTGGAAACAGTTTCTTCAAGTCAGAAAACGTATTTATCCCTGAGCAACCAAATCTCGAGGACGAGATTTCTTTAAGGGGGGAAGGTTTGTAACAACCCGGATTTTGCCCTTTTCTTTTTCCTTTGATTTTCTTGGATTTATTGATTTGAATTGCTTTTCTGTGGCTATGTGGTACCAAAACTTGGGAAGGACATGTATTCCTAGGTTTTGTAGTGGCTTGTCCTCCCCAAAACCATCTCTAGCTCATGTCATTTCCATCCTAACCCCAATCCCAATATTCTTTTTATTTGGAATATTCCTTTTCTAATAAAGGAATTATCCTATTTGCCCGAGGTTGTGAAGACAACCCATCTTTCTGTCACTCCTAAAATCTCCAAATAATTCTCATAAATTGTTTGGCTCATATCTTGCTCAAATATTGCAAAACTTTTCATTGCCATGTTCAATAAAAATCTTCCAATGATTCTTTTCCTATTCTGCCCTAAATGGCACTTTGTGAAGCAAGTGCTATTTACCTTTTCCCAATTGACTCCAAACTTCATGGACACCTTTTCCTGGCCAAATAATTGCCCCATTCCAAAATTTAACTCAATTTGCTTAGTAAATAATCCTGAGCAATTTTTCAAAGTTCTTGTCTGAGAGAAGACATTGTGAAGGAAGTGCTAGCTAGGCATATCCAAATGAGTTGAAATTTTGCAAGGTCCTTCATATGATCAATTCATGCCTCTCCACTAAATTTGAGCTCATGTAACCTTTCTATGTGAGCACAGCTCCAAATCTTGGTTTCTGGTCAGATTTTCAGTTTGTGAAGCAACTATATTTTATGTTGCTTCATTTAAGCAACCAATTTACCAGGACATTATCTTATCCATATAAACTCCCACCACCAAGTTTTGGATCAATCCATTACTCCATTTGCCCTGTGGAATGTTTACAAGTTTCTCGTCAAAATCAAGCATTGTGAAGCAAGTGCTAGTTTGGTTCATCCAAATGGCCTAAAACTTTTTGAGTAGCTTTATATCTCCAAATCATTGGGCCATGCCCAATTTCAGCTCAACTTGCATCTCCATGTGAGTGCATCATCCAAATATTTAATTCTTGCCATTATGGTGGTTTCTATAGCAGGTACCATTTATCTTCATCCTAATGAGCTGCAAATTCGCAAAGATGATCATCTTAGTATGTGATCATCACCAGACAAATCATTTCCTTCATTCCCAAGTTGGTGCACCCACTTCACGACACAAACACTTGGTTGTTGGTATGCTTTGGGGCCATCTGCAAATCTCTTCTTTGCCCCTGGACCAAATTCTTTCTTCAGTTATACTAAGGGCACTATGACCTATCCACTAGACATGGTCGGCCTAGCCAAAACTTGCAGTTTGCTCGAGTGCGCGTGGTGATCACGCTTGCGTCATGCAGATTGCAAGCTCTGGCGTGTTCTTGCCCCTGTGCTCGTCCGCTCCCTCCTCGTCTCGACGTCAAACCATGTCTTGGAGCTTCCCCATGATCGAATGCATCTCCCTGCGTTGCTGCCTCGTCGTGGTTCGCCATAAATGCACTGCTTGCTCCATGCCCGCGCCGCGCCCAGCCACTGTCCTCTATTAGATCTTGGCGTGAGCTCGAGAAGCCTCCCCCACGCCTATATAAGATGCCCTCGAGTCTTCCGTCAGCTCCCAAGCCCCTCCCTTGCCTCATTTTCTCACCGGAGTCCTCGGCCGCCTCTTCTTTTTGCTGAGATCGCCATGGCCGCCTTGGTTCCTCCTTGGTTCCAGCGAGCCTAGTCCCTCTCCGCTCCTCCCAAGTTGTCATACGGATTCCTCTCGTCCTTGCGGTCCTCCCCACCCACTTGCCCCTCGCGGAAATCCACGCTGGGTGCGTGCCCCAAGTCCGGCCATTGCCTCAACCCACTCAACCTCCCATCAGCTCCACCATCTTTCTCTCACTCTGGTGCCACACCTCAACCCACTCAACCTCGTCGGAGCTGTTGTTTCTCTGAAGATCATCACAACCACCGCCGCCTCTATCGTCTCTCGTGGCCGCAGCGTCCCCTCCTCCCCGTGCCTCCCCGATGGCCGCCTCCCCTCTGGATCGATGCGCCAGGTGCCGCCGCACCCGCCGGTGGCCTCGGCCGGGCGGGAGACGGCCAGAGCCGCCTGGGCCCCTCGCCGGTGGTCGCCTCTGTCTCGCCCTACTTCCTGCATGCTCTGCCTTGGTCGGGGTCGCGCGAGGAAGAGGACGAGCGTGGCTCGGCCCCCCTGTCAGTGGGCCCTCCTTGCCTCCTGGGCCTGCCCGTAAGTGGCACTTGCTGCCACGTCACATAAGTGGATGTTACCCTCAAAAAAAACATAAGTGGATGTGGTTTTTATAAAATACGTTTTTATATTGTGAAAGCATATTCTACCTTTTCATTATCCAAAATGCGCTTACACTTCTGGAAAGCGTATTTCCTTTAACTACAGCTAAAAATACGCTTTCTTTTACAGAAAGCAAATTCGGCCGAAGGTGCTTTCTGTTTTTTAGCTCAGGGACTTGTTTGTGGAGAAAATATTTGCATATTGGTCCCTGTGCTTTCACCCCACACTACTTTTCAACCGTAACTCCGATTGAGGTGAAACCAACGCTCACTTCTTCGTCTCGTCGAGCTATTTCTGTTGGCAATATTTTCACTAGGTGGTCCCATAGTGAAAATGACGTTTTTGCCCTTGCCTCTAATCAGCCCCCTTTGGGAGAGAATCGTCCGGCGTTTCGTTTCCGCGGCTTCACCGCACTTCTTTCGGAGTCTCCGTCACCCCCAAGCAAGCCACAATAGCCACTTTCATGATAGCCATGCAGTAGCCATGGTTTCTACTTGAATATTTAATAAAAGTTTGCCCGTTATCTGTCTGCTTGTTTGCTACTGTTGTCGTTGTTTCGGTTATGCTCGTGGTTTCATGTTCACCTTCATGATATGTTCTGATGCATCTTGTTATCTTGTGCTACTTGCTAGTATCATTGTCACATGTTATGCTTGATAGTAGTAGTATATGATGTTAGCAGTGGTGTTCCTTCTGATGCTTGTTTACCGTATATTATCAAGTATCGTTACTATGCATGTTAGTTTGCACCCAGTTGGTTACATGCTTACTTGATAGTGTTCTTGCTATGTTCTTGCATGGTATTTATTCATGATGCTAGTAGTCATGCTATGATCCTGTGTAGTGTTATGATCATGCTCGTGAGTATGCCATGCTCAGCTGGTTATATGTTTCATTGTGGTTATGCTCGATGATTATGTTGCACCTCCATGCTTATGTTGATATCATGTTCATGCATCGTTGTTGCATCATGTTAGTTTATCATGGCTCAACTAATTGCATTCAAGTTTAACCGGATAATAATGAACTTGAACAACTGTTGGCTGAGTCATGGTGCCACTGAATCGAGCTGACTAGTGCAACCATATTTGCCTTTATGGGAAGGACCTAACTGGGTCTATTATCATGCCTCTCGCCGGTGCCTCCAACAAGGGAAGGTTATGGGCGCGCGCTACCCTGATCAGGTAGGCGGACATGAACCTTGTGTGCCCGTTGTTGTTGTATGGACCCTTGTCCCCGTTTGGGACCATTTATGTTTTGCCACGATGGTGGTTGTTGATGCCTTTGGTAGGCATGCGGCCACCCATGACATAGCCTAGAGGGGAGTTGGTCGGAGTTGCCGGGAGAGTGTCATGGACAATAGAGCGGTTTTGTCAGAATGTCATTGGTCCACCCGAATGGGAGTGCGAGGCCTTGGGTTCCATGGTGTGGGTACAGTGTACGAACCTCTGCAGAGTCTGTGTTAAATATATCGATAGCCGCGCGCGCGGATATGGGCCCAGTTCGGAGTCGGTCAAACTATGAGCCAACAATAATGATAACCTGATTAATAATAACCCCGGGTTGATGATGAGATAGATGTTGGTTATGATCATTAGAGGATCACCGTGGTATCGTCGATACCAAAGTTTGTTGGATATTTGTGATCGTGAGAGGATCACCGTGGTATCGTGGATACCGATGTTCGTAAGTTTAAGCATGTGTTGGTTACGAGGTAACCCGAGCAGATTCAGTTGGTGCATGTGAATGTTAACCTATTGCATGTAGTATCATCATGTTCATATGTTCATGTCGTGCTAAAGTTTTATCATGTTCAGTTGTGCATGCCATGTTGTTCTGCGAGTATCATGCTCATGATTGATTTAACCTGCTAATGACATGTTGTTGTTTGTCTTGACTGCTTTTGGTTTATTGTGAGCTTGCAAGTACATTCAATGTACTGACCTGGCGTGTCATGCTAGTTCGCAGGTCGTGCCTAGATTGTTTGCTTGTTTGGTGTGGTTCCTGTGTTTGTGAGCCAGGATAAACATTCCAGCCAGAGTCCCTGCGGATTGGAGTCCATCATCACCGTTCGTTGTTCCGCTGCCAGTAGAGGTTCCGCTACCTCGAGTTGTTATGCTGCTTGCATAGAGCAACTGTGGTTGGCGTAGTGTCATCGTGCCAGTGTTATTCATTGTAATATCGGAGACCTTGTATACATATTCATGTTGTAATACAGAGCTAGTTTGTTCTATGCTAGGTAGTGATGTATTCCAGAAGACTTCACCTCGATCATTGGGATGGAATACGGGTGCGTTCCGGTTTCTCTGAGCCGGGGTGCCACAGTTTCCCTTCGTAACATTTAGGTATAACTGAGATGAGCGATCAGTTCCACCGAGTCTGCAGTGCAAACTCTCTATTTCCTTTTCGTCACGTTTCGATCTAACCAAAATGAGCGATCGGTCCCACCGAGTTTGGCTGACCAAGTCTCTGTTTGCTTATTACTGAAATCGATCTCACCGGGTCAATGTGATCGGTACCACCGAGATGAGGTTTTGTCCTAACCCTAGCGCATCAGTCTCACCGAGTTGATGTTGTCGGTCCCACCGAAAAGCCTAACATTCACATTTTGAACCAAGTCGGTCTCACCGAGTTTCACTATTCGGTCCCACCGAGTTTGGTAAATTGCGTGTAACGGTTAGATTTTGTGTGGAGGCTATATATACCCCTCCACCCCCTTCTCCATTCGAGTGAGAGCCATCAGAACGTGCCTACATTTCCACTACTCATTTTCTGAGAGAGAACCACCTACTCATGTGTTGACACCAAGACATTCCAATCCAACCACAAGAATCTTGATCTCTAGCCTTCCAGAAGTTGCTTTCCACTCAAAACATCTTTCCACCATAGCCAAATCTGTGTGAGAGAGAGATAGTTGAGTGTTGGGGAGACTATCATTTGAAGCACACGAGCAAGGAGTTCATCATCAACACACCATCTATTACCTTTTGGAGAGTGATGTCTCCTAGATTGGTTAGGTGTATCTTGGGAGCCTCTGTCAAGATTGTGGAGTTGAACCAAGGAGTTTGTGAGGGCAAGGAGATTTTCTACTTCGTGAAGATCTACCCAAGTGAGGCAAGTCCTTCATGGGCGATGCCAATGGTGGGATAAACAAGGTTGCTTCTTCGTGGACCCTTCATGGGTGGATCCCTCCGTCGACTTGCGCAACCGTTACCCTTCGTGGGTTGAAGTCTACATTAACGTGGATGTACGATAGCACCACCTATCGGAACCACACGAAAAGTCTCCGTGTCTACATTTCGTCTGCTCCCTCCAAACTCCTCCCCTTTACCTTCATATGCAATGATTTACACTCCACTACTATACTCTAGAATTGCATGTGTAGGTTGTTTGCTTGACTAGTGTTAAGTTGCTAAAATCTGCCAAGACTTAAAATTGGAAAAAGGCTAGATTTTTATTTTGTCAAGTAGTCTAATCATCCCCCTCTAGAAATACTTCCGATCCTACAAAGCAAGAAACTGAGATTGCAATCTGGATACTGCAAATTTAAGAGGAAAGCTTTATTGAACAAAGTAGGGTTCTATGGCGTCTTTGTCTGGTCATTGAACACAAACGAAGTACGCGAGTTGTAGCTATGGAGAACTTTAATCTAAACAAAAACCCAAAGTCTAAGCGGTGCCTTAAGGGCTGTATTTGTAGGGGGGGGAGAGAGGGGATTTCATCCCCCCTTAGCAAGGTGGGACTAAACCACCTCGTGTGTCTCTTCCCCTACAATATGGACTCAAAAAATAGCATATAAGTAGTATTTCAAAATTACATGGGCCTGGCCAAAGAATAAGGTTGCGTAGCACCTATATTAAGATATGGACGAAATTTATAAAGGGCATCTTGTATATTTCGTCTGTGTCCTTGTATGTCATCATGTTATCTCAGAAGTGCTAAAAACCCCAACAGAAACTTTGTTCTTGTTCTCCTTGCACATGCCATCATCTCCTTGCTTGATCGGGCTCCAATGTTGATCCTTCGTGTCCAAGATAGGCCCTTTATTTGTAAGCAAAACAAATGTATCCAATTTAGGCAGCATCATATTCTCATGAACATTAGAATCATTACCAATAAAGGAAAGTAACTTGTAATTTAATTGGCGTGCACAAGCTTTAGTAGTTGGACCCATGTAAGTAACAACATATGTTGTGGGTGTAACACTACTAGTGATGTCCTTATCATTTAATCTCTGGCAAGTACTTTGCCACCCTCTACCAACCTTTTGTGAGCTCACCCATGAATAGATATATGGACAATAATGTATTGAACAACGCACCATCCTTCCATTTAAGACCTAGAAAGACTATATTCTCATTCTGGAAAGAGGAGGCACTTAGTTGCATCGAAACCGAAGAATTCGTTCTTTACATGGTCTATCACCCATCCCACGACCACCCTCACTTATTCATTGGCAGATGCATTATTCTGGGAAGCTAACCTACAAAACAGCTCATTGTCATTCCGTTCATGCACAAAAAAACTTATAGCTCATTTCGAATGGTGCAAGTTGGCTCCTCGACGCAATCGACTTACCCCAAAAGTTGTAATCATGGTTTGTCCCCTGATGTTGTATCCGTAAAACGGCCACAATTTGGCCATACAAACTTTTGTTTCAGCTCCATGGTGCGCCAATGCGATCACAATGAAAGGTTATCTGCATCCATCACCCACTTCGTCGGTTAAGACAATATTTCAGAAGCCATATCCGGCTAGTAAAATTGAGTTTCTCATGATTTTTTCTTTGGCGTGTACTCTACCACCCTCTACCACCCTTTCGTGAAGTCACCCATGGACAGATATATGGAAAATAGCGTACCGAACATTGCACTACCCTTCCATTAAGAACTAGAAATACTATAGGGTTAGTCTAGGCAGAAGGAGGAGGCTCTTTGTTGCATCGAAGCTAAAGAATTCGTGCTTTACATTGTCTATCACCCATCCTGCAACCACCCTCACTTTTTCACAGGACGATGCATTATTGTTGGATGATAATGTACATATTAGCTTGTTGTCATTCTGTTCATGCACACAAGGAATTATAGCTCATTGCGAATGGTGCAAAATGGCTCGTCAGCGCGATCAACTTACCCTGAAAGTTGTAATCATGGCCTGTCCCCCAATGTTGTATCCATAAAACGACCACAATTTGGCCTTACAAACTTTTGTTTGAGCTCCATGGTGCGCCAAAATGATCACAATTGAAGGTTGTGTGCATCCATCACCCACTTCGCCGGTTAACACAACATTGCAGAAGCCATATCTGGCTAATAAAATTGAGTTTCAGATGATTTTTCTTTGGCGTGTACTCTGCCACCCTCTACCACCATTCCGTGAGCTCAACCACGGATGCATATATGGATAGTAACATGCCAAACAATGCACCGTCCTTCCATTTAAGAACTAGAAAGACTACAGGCTCAGCCTGGATAGAAGGAGGAGGCTCTTTACTGCATTGAAACCGAAGAATTCATGGTTTACATGGTCTAGCACCCATCCCGCTACCACCCTCTCTTTTTCACTAGAAGATGCATTACTCTTGTATGATATAGTACATAACAGATCAATGTCATTTTGTTCATGCACAAAAAATTATAGTTCATTCTGAATGGTATAAAATGGCTTGTCGACGCTATCAACTTACCCCTAAAGTTGTAATCATGGTATGTCCCCGATGTTGTTTCCGTAAAAAAACTAGAATTTTGCCATATAAACTTTTGTTTAACCTCCATGGTGCGCCAAAACAATAACAATGAAAAGTTTTATGCATCCATCACCCACTTTGTCGGTTAACACAACATTTTGGAAGCCAGTTCCGTCTAGTAAATTGAGTTTCCTATTATTTTAGTTTTGGCATGTACTCTGCCACCCATCATGGAGCTCACCCACGGAAAGATATATGGACATAACGTAACAAGCAATGCACCGTCCTTCCATTTAAGAACTAGAAAGACTACATGCTCAGTCTGGACAGAAGGAGGAGGCTCTTCGCTGCATCCAAACCGAAGAATTCGTGCTTTATATGGTCTATCACCCATCCTGCTACCACCCTCACATTTTCACCGGCAGATGCATTATTCTTGGATGATAAAGTATAGCAGCTCATTTTCATTCTATTCATGCACACAAAAAATATAGCTCATTCTGAACGGTGCAAGATTGCTCATTGGCGTTGTCACACCCTAGCTAGTCATGCATCAGAGTGTGTGCATCATGTTTAAAAATTCCATTTAATTTGAAATGGGGATTTGTGAAACCCTCAGAATCATTTCTGAAAAATGACCCAAATAAAAATTTCTCCAAAAGGGTCCAAGAAAATGCTCATGTTGCTCTCTGAAAATATTGGACAGAGATAAAAAAATCAAACCAATATTTTCAAGAGCTCATAGGTATTTATTTTGGGCATTTGGAATTAATGCATAAATATTTGCATTGGAAATATATTAGTTATATATATTAATATATGTCCAAATATTATGCCAATTATAAAGGAGCTCTGGAATAATATATCTAGCTCCTGCAAAAATTGGCATAAGGTAAATAAATGATTTAATATTTTATATAAATCAAAACAAATGTCAGAAATTAGAAAACAGAAATAAATAAAAGGAGGAGCTTACCTGGGCTCCTCCCTGTGCAGCCCAGCCAGCTGGCCGGCCCAGCCAGCAGGCGGCCCAGCCGCCTCCCTCCTCTGTCGTCTTCGTCCTCGACAGAGGGAGGGGAGTGTGGCCGGGGCGCGCGCGCACCACCGCGCCACGCCACCTGCTCGCCTGCCTGCCTGCCCCTCCCCTCCTCCTCTCGATGCCCCGGACGACGCCACGCCCTCCCCTGCTCTCTCTCACTCTCCCTCGGTTCTTCCCCTCCTCTCCCTCGCTCTCTCTCTCACGACCGAACACCACCATCGCCGCCGTTCGCCATAGCAGCCGTCACCGGCCACCCCTCGCCCCTCCGCTGAGCTCAGGAGCTCCGCCGCGACCCCCTCTTCCTCCCCACCCAGCCAAGCCCCTCCGGAAGCCCTGCATCGCCGCCCACGTCGCCGTTCCCCTCCTCGTCCACCGGAGATCATCGCCGTCGATTCGCTGCACTCCGGCCGCCCTCGAGCCCACTGACCCTCCAAACGGATTCACGGTGAGCCCCCGAGTCGTCTTCCCCTTCTCCCCTGGTCTCTTTCGACCTCTAGGCCTTAGCCCCGTCTTGGCCGAGAACTCCACGCCGCCGGCAATGTCGCCGTCGTGGCCACAGTCACCGTAGCGCCCAACCGAGCACACCCACGTCCTCACCGCACCGCGTAGAAGCCGTAGGTGCCAACCCCGCATCTCCGCAGCCGTTGTAGCCTCGACCCCGAGCTCAACCGAGCTCCGGCAGCCGCCACGGTCGTCGCCGTCGTCGGTACCGGCCACCTCAGGCACGGCCACCACCACCGTTCGACGCGCGGGAGCAAGGGCTCTCCAACGAGCCCAAGCACGGCCTCGCCCGTGCCCTGTAGCGCGTTTCCGTGTCACGCCGCCGTCTCGGGCCTCGCCGGCGTCATGTCGCCGGTGGGTTTGACCCACCTTGACCACGACAGGACCCCCCCTGTGTCCCTGACAGGTGGGCCCAGCCCTGTTAGCTAATTAGGATTAGCACTAACCGAATTAGTTAAACTAACTACCCCCCCTGACACTGACAATGGGCCCCAGCGCCACTAATCCCTAATTAGGATTAATTTAACCCTGTTAAACCCCCCTGTCACTGACGTGTGGCCCCCACACGTCAGGTTTGACCCCAGCCAGCCGCAGTTGACCACTGACGTCATGCTGACGTCATGCTGGTGCAATATTTATATTTCTGGATTTAATTTAAATTAGGAAATTCCAGAATATTATTTAAACTTCAAAAATTCATAACTTTTATTCTGTAACTCCAAATCAGACAAATTATATATGAAAAATGATCAGAAAAATCCAATCTATCCATCTGTACTATTTTCATGCATGATCAAACAAGTTAAATTGATGTTAAATGCAGAACAAGGAAAAGCACTTTGAAAGGCCATGTTTGAGTTTGAAATTTGAATCTTTGATTCAAATTTGTTCAAACCCTTCTGGTTTTAGTTGCATTAGCCCAACACACTCATATTGCCATGTTTCATGCATGCATCATATTGTTGCACATTGTTTGGTGATGGTTGTGTATCGGTGTCCTTTACGACAGGTTCTGCCTCCGAGGAGTACCGTGATTACCCTAACGAAGAACCGTATCAGTGCATCGAACCATCAGGCAAGCAACCAACCATTTGATCATATCGATACAATCCCATGTTCTCGCTCCTGCTCTCTTTTACTGCATTAAGACAACGCGTTTCAAACTGCTGTGTGCTACGGTAGTTGAACCCATTTCCTCTGCATGACCTGTCATTGCCACAGTAACTAGATGAAACCCACTAGCATGTGTAGGAGTTGATTGAGCCATATGTATGTGTTGTTCCTACCTTGCTATGCCTGCTATGCTTAGAGTCGCGTCAAGTCTGGTTCATCTGGGTGATGGGCTAGAGTGAAATGTTTATGTCGGTAATGAGAGTGGTGTGGTGAACACGATTTGGTAAAGGTATCGATGAGAGGCCATGTAGGAGTACATGGTGGGTTGTTTCATTGAAGCCGACCTTAAGCACTGAGATCTGTATGTGTGATTGAAGATACAGCTACTACCATGCATTGGGCCCTGAAATATGACCCCGCTCGACTTCTTATTCACCCTAGCTCTCTATCCAGGAGTTGCAAGTAGTTTCTGGTGTTTGTAGTCTACTAGAGGCTGTGGACAGCGCTGACCGTAGGGGTGGGCTGTGATGCGGTAGGTACGTGGCCGGATATACCGAATACCCGTTAGGTATCTCGGGAACCCTGTTCACATCGTTCGGGGCCGTATGGGAAACCTCGGCCGGACTCCCTGCGGATGGAACCTGGATAGGCGATAAACCTGGACTAGAGGCTTAAGTGTTTAGGTAGGTCGTGGTCTACACCCACGTCGGCTTTCGCTTGAAGTCTGCCGAGCACATGTCGTGTGCAGACGCTAAGTGGTGGAAACATGTATGAAGAAGTACACCCCTGCAGGGTTATCATGATCTATTCGAATAGCCGCGTCCGCGGTAAAGGACTACTTGGTTGCCTATACAGTTCATAGACAAGTAAATGGAAACTACTAAAAGCCTCAAGATAAGTGTGAGTGCCGAGGATGGCTCTTCCGTAGGAAGACGGAGGCGGATCCTCGGTAGTGTATTGAAGTGGTGACTAGTGGACTCGTGTGCGCAAAACCATTTCAAGTTGGAGTATCGTAGGATAGTCTAGCCAAGAGTCAAAGCTGGCTTGCTGCAATAACTCCACCAACCCTTCTTGATAATATGCATGTATGTAGGATCTGATGTAAGTCTTGCTGAGTACCTTTGTACTCATGTTGCTATAATTTACATTTTTACAGAAGACGCTGCAACCCCTTCTGATGGGTTCTATGTAGACGTTGACATCAACGAGTAGGCTAAAGACCCTGGTGGTGACCCTGAGCTTGTGAAGGTCCACGTAGTATAGCTAGGCTTTCCAAGCCTCTTTTATTTTACTAGTTGTCTGTACTCAGACAATGTACTTCCGCTGCTGGTTTGTATGACTGTATGACTTGTATGTTGGGTCGTGAGACCCGTACCTTTGTGTATGTTATGTATGGCTCCCTGAGCCTTAAATAAAGTACTTGTGTCGTAGAGTCATGTTGTGATGCTTCGTTGTATTTGCACATATCGAGCATATTGTGTGTATGATTGAAATGCTTGGTATGTGTGGGATCTGACTACCTAGTTGTTTATCTTTAGTAGCCTCTCTTACCGGGAAATGTCTCCTAGTGTTACCACTGAGCCATGGTAGCTTGCTACTGCTCTGGAACACTTAGGCTGGCCGGCATGTGTCCTTCTTCGTTCCTGTGTCTGTCCCTTCGGGGAAATGTCACGCTTTGAGTATCGGAGTCCTGTTAGCCCGCTACAGCCCGGTTTACCGGAGTCCTGCTAGCCCAGTGCTACAGCCCGGACCCACTTGCTGATGACCGACACGTTCGAAGCTGGGTCATGGATGCCTGTCCCTGTAAGTCTGTGCCACTTTAGGTTTACGACTAGTCATGTCAGCCCGGGCTCCTTATCATATGGATGCTAGCGACACTATCATATACGTGAGCCAAAAGGCGCAAACGGTCCCGGGCAAAGGTAAGGCGACACCCGTGGGGATACCGTGCGTGAGGCCGCAAAGTGATATGAGGTGTTACTAGCTAGATCGATGTGACATCGAGTCGGGGTCCTGACAGCGTTGGTATCAGAGCCGGACTGCCTGTAGGTTCTCCAAGCCAAACTGGTCGATGTTGAGTCTAGAAATTCTTTAGTTATATGTAGGGGAATTGTTTGTGGGATGGAACGTAAGGCTCTTTTTACTCCTTATCTAATGACATTCTGATCTGAGTCAGTCTATTCTTCCACCGGGGGTTAAGGAATTAGGATCTGTTCTCTCTATCAGGATCACGTGTTACTAATCAGTAGTACCTTATAGTTATGATGGATACAAGCCTAGTTCAGTTCTTTTACCACATTATGTTGCTAGGATGGTCTCAGAACTTTGATATGATGATATTGAGTGTGTATGTAATCCTTTCTCAAATGTCTCAAATCCTTCTTGAGCATTTACAGCTGTTATGCTGCCGAAATTTTGCTAGAAATTCTAATGCATTTGCATTATGATTGTGCTTTCAGATGGCCACTCGCGACCTCAATCAAGTGGTTCGCCTGACTCGATGCCTAGATGTAACCGGCCATACTGCCAAGTTGGTCAGGGTAATGACTGAGGCTGGATACCGCTGGTATCCTGAGTACACGGTAGAAGAGCAATTTCGGGACTTCAATCAAAGCCAGTATCTCTGCACTGTCAGGATATTTCCATCTTATCCTGGATCCACCGAGCCCCTTCACTGCTTCTATGGACTCGGGGTTACCATTGAGATGGCTGTGCAGGACGCCGCCTACTCTATGATGACCATTATGCGAGTCAGATCTGGACTATTTCGGGACTCTGATTTCCGGTATTTGCCAGGATCACTTCCGGGAGCACAAGGGTATCTCCAGGCTATCTATGCTGACCCCACCCAGGAGGATTCACGGACTCGCACCACTGCTGAGATGCTCGAGGATAAGGACCGTGAAAATCAGGCCTTGAGGTTAGAGCTCTTCAATACCCGTGCTGACCACTGGGCCACTTTGACTCGGTTCGCACCGGCGGTGCAAGCTGGATTTTCAGATATGCGCGATCTCTATCCTGTGAGATCTGCTCTGCCAGACGTGATGGGTTGGCGTGATGTAGGAGGCATCACCCCACCTCGCGGTCCCCGCAGGCCACCGTCTGTTGGTCCAAGACCTCATCCTAGCCCCTATGGTCCACAAGCTCCGCGAGATCATCTGTTTCCGGATGATCATGTTGAGCTTCCAGGCTATGGAGGTGACTTCTACGAGGACTACTACGGATCGGTCTGAGTTAGTGGTAGTATCACTAGTTCGCACTAGCTGTGTCATCTATCGTCCCGCGTGACTCGTGGGATATGACCTAGTTTGTACTCTTTCCGGAGGTGTAGAAAAATAATGTATAGGAGCTTGGGATGCCTCCGATGAGATGTAATCCTCTTTTCACCGTAATAGTACTTTGTTTGGTCTTGTACTAAACCCTGTATGGTGTGTATGACGATGGAATAAAGAAGCAGTTTCTGTATTTACCATGTCATACGGATGATCATCTTGCATTTCGAGTTATTCCTTACATTTTATATCCTATGTCGGAATTTTATCATCCTGACTAAGTCATTGTCTTGTTTACCTAGGATGGTCAACACGCGCACTAACCCTGCTCCTCAAGAGCAGGCCAAAGGCAGTGAAGTCAGGGATGCAAATCTGCCTCATCCTCCTTCCCTAGCCGAGGTTATGATGGAAGCTGAGAGAAACAAGCGGGAGACCAACCGTTTGTTGGAGCGTATTGAACAGAACACAGCACACCATCAGAGGACTAACGTGGTGTCACTCAGTGATTTTATCAAATTACATCCACCCATGTTCCACCACTCCGTCGAGCCTCTCGACGCTGATGACTGGCTTCGCAGTATCGCTCACAAACTGCGTTCCGCGCTGGTAGCGGAGGCTGACAAGGTCACCTTTGCTGCATATCATCTTGAAGGCCCCGCCAGTCTATGGTGGGAGAATTATGGAGCTATGCGCCCAGCAGGCCATGTCACTACTTGGGCTGAATTCAGCGAGGCTTTCCGTGAACATCACATTCCGGAGGGTCTCATGGACCGTAAACGTGAGGAATTTTGCAGTTTCACCCAAGGCCGACTTTCTGTGGATGCTTACAGCAGGGAGTTTTGTAACCTCGCACGATATGCAACCGAGGAAGTTTCTACTGACGCCAAGAAACAGGCAAGGTTCCGTAAGGGACTTAGTCCTGAGCTTCGCCGCGACCTCCGTCTGCATGAGTGCACATCTTTTCAGAAACTTGTCAACAAAGCCATCAGTGCTGAAACTGGTCAGACTGACTATGACGCAACACGCAAGCATGGCCGTGACATGGGTTCCTCATCCAGTGCTGGTCCTCAGAAGCGCCGCGTGTGGGTGCCAACACCGCCCTGCCACCCAGGTTCACACCGAGGCCATCTTTCCAGGCGCCTCGCCCTGTTCAACAGTCTGCACCGGCCAAGCCCTATGGGGGTCCAACCAACAATGCTCCTCCACGTACCAGTTCCGTGACTTGTTTCAAGTGTGGGGAATCTGGCCACTATATGCGTGAGTGTCCCCAGACCAACCCCAACCAGTCTGCTAAAGCTGTTGGCCGTGGCAAGCCGACAGGGAAAGTGTTCCACGCCAAGCCGGTCACCGCTTCACGTGGCCATGTCAACTGTATCTCGGCCGAAGAAGCTCAAGAGGATCCCAACATCGTTCTCGGTACGCTTCTTGTTAATTGCCACCCGGCATCTGTTCTTTTCGATACAGGAGCCTCTCATTCTTTTATATCCGAAAATTATGCTCGTTTGCATAACGTTGCATTCTGTGACATGCCATCCACTATGGAAATTTCTACTCCCGGGTCTAGATGGCAGACCTCTAGGGTAAGTTATGGAAATGAAATCCAAGTCAACAGACTTGTTTTCCTCGCGTCTTTGATAGCCCTTAAATCTTCAGATATTGATATCATTCTGGGTATGGACTAGATGTCGGCTCATCAAGCCAAAATTGATTGCTTCTCTAGGACTGTTCAACTCACCCATCCTTCGGGGAAGATAGTCAATGTCTTGACCCGATTAGCCAAGCGACAGTTATATTCTCTTAACGCCAGCCCTTTGCCAGACCTTGAGGACATTCCGGTAGTCCGTGACTTCCCGGATGTCTTTCCAGAAGAATTGCCAGGTGTTCCACCTGACAGGGATGTTGAGTTCGTAATAGACCTCATTCCAGGAACCGTTCCGATTGCTAGAAGACCTTATAAGATGGCACCCCTAGAACTAGCCGAGCTTAAGAAACAACTCGATGAGTCCTTGAAAAAGGGTTTCATCCGCCCTAGTTCATCTCCGTGGGCTTGCCCCGTCCTATTCGTCAAGAAGAAGGATATTACGGACCGGATGGTTGTGGATTATCGACCTGTCAATTTGGTCACAATCAAGAACAAATATCCGCTTCCCAGGATCAACAACCTGTATGATCAGCTCGCTGGATCCTCAATCTTCTCCAAGATGGATTTGAGGTTGGGCTACCATCAAATCAAAATCAGAAACGGGGACATTCCTAAAACGGCCTTTGTTACTCGTTATGGCCAATACGAGTACACCGTCATGTCCTTCGGTTTAACCAACGCTCCAGCCACCTTTTCTCGGTTAATGAACTCAATCTTCATGGAGTATTTGGATAAATTCGTCGTAATTTATCTCGATGATATACTCATCTACTCCAAGAACGAGGAAGAACATGCCGAACATTTAAGGCTAGTGTTGAAGAAACTTCGAGAGCATCGCCTTTATGCCAAATTTTCTAAATGTGAATTCTGGTTGTCAGAAGTGACCTATCTGGGTCATGTAATATCTGGTAAAGGTATTGCTGTTAACCCTGAGCGAGTTCAAGCCGTCCTTAATTGGACTCCACCTGAATCGGTCAAGCAAGTTCGGAGTTTTCTGGGCTTAGCGAGCTATTGTCGTCGCTTTGTCGAGAACTTCTCCAAGGTTGCTAAACCTCTAACAGAACTCCTCAAGAAAGATAAGAAGTTCGAATGGACTCCACAATGTGAGCACAGCTTTCAGGAACTGAAAAGATGCCTGACTTCTGCTCCCGTACTGGTACCGCCAGACTTCTCCAAGGACTTTGTTATCTACTGGGACGCCTCGCGACAAGGACTAGGTTGCATTCTCATGCAAGATCGACACGTAATTGCCTACGCTTCACGGCAATTGCACCCACATGAGGAGAATTATCCTACTCATGATCTAGAGCTTGCAGCCGTAGTCTATGCACTTAAGACCTGGCGACATTACCTCCTCGGTAATCGTTGCGAAATATTCACTGATCACCAAAGTCTGAAGTACATTTTCACCCAACCGGATCTGAATCTCAGGCAAAGACGTTGGGTTGAGTTGATCACAGACTTCGACTTAGGAATAACCTACACCCCAGGGAAAGCCAACGTCATGGCTGATGCGCTAAGTCGTAAATCTTATTGTAACAACCTGATGTTACAACAAAGTCAACCGTTTCTCCATGAGGAATTTCGGAAGCTTAACCTTCACATTGTACCTCAAGGTTTTCTTTCCACCTTGGTAGAAAAACCTACTCTTACGGATCAAATCATCGCTGCCCAAAAACGAGATAAGGGAATATCTAAAATCAAAGAGAACATTGCTAGCGGAGGTGCTAGTTGTTTCTCCACAAATGATCGTGGTGTTGTGTACTTTGAGAACCGTCTAGTGGTTCCCAAGAACCAGCATCTACGGCAGTTGATCCTTAAGGAGGCTCATGAATCTCCTCTCACCATTCATCCCAGTAGTACTAAGATGTATCAGGACCTACGCCAGAGGTTCTGGTGGACTAGGATGAAGAGAGAAATTGCTCAGTATATTGCTAATTGCGACGTCTGTCGTCGTGTAAAAGCGGAGCATCAACGGCCTGCTGGCACCCTTCAACCCTTAGCTATTCCTGAATGGAAATGGGATAAAATTGGTATGGATTTCATTACCGGTTTTCCCAGGACCAAGAGAGGGAATAATGCTATCTTCGTCGTTGTCGATCGTCTTTCCAAAGTAGCCCATTTCTTACCTGTTCGTGAGAGTATAACCGCTAGTCAGCTGGCAGACTTATACATCTCCCGAATAGTGTCCCTCCATGGTGTTCCTTTGGAAATTAACTCGGATCGAGGAAGTCTTTTCACCTCTCGATTTTGGGAAAGCTTCCAAAATGCTATGGGGACCCGTCTCTCTTTTAGCACCGCTTTCCACCCTCAGTCGAGTGGTCAAGTGGAATGCGTCAACCAGATTCTAGAAGACATGCTTCGAGCCTCTGTTATCTCATTCGGAATGGACTGGGAGAAGTGCCTTCCATTTGCCGAATTCGCTTACAACAACAGCTATCAATCTAGCTTGGGTAAAGCCCCTTTTGAAGTTCTCTATGGACGACGATGTCGAACACCCCTTAACTGGTCAGAGACCGGGGAAAGACAAATCTTTGGCCCGGACATGATTCAGGAAGCAGAAGAACAAGTTCGTATCGTTCGTGAAAAGTTGAAAACAGCCCAATCTCGTCAAAAGAGTCAATATGACCGAAAACATAAGGCTATGACTTTCGAGGTTGACGAGAAGGCTTATCTTCGGGTCACCCCTCTGAAGGGAACCCATCGTTTCGGTATCAAAGGCAAATTGGCTCCTCGTTACATTGGACCTTTTCGCATTCTTGCCAAACGAGGAGAAGTTGCCTACCAGTTGGAACTACCTCCGCACCTCTCCAGAGTCCACGATGTTTTCCACGTTTCTCAACTCAGGCGTTGCTTCTCGGATCCTATCCGTGGAGTGGACCACGAAACGCTTGATCTCCAAGATAATCTTACATATCGAGAGTACCCCGTTCGTATCCTCGATCAGGCCGAACGTACCACCCGACGTCATAACATCAAGTTTCTCAAAGTACAATGGTCGCACCATTCTGAGGATGAAGCAACTTGGGAAAGGGAGGATCGTCTTCGACTTGAATATCCCGCCTTCTTCCCGGAGGAACCCAAATCTCGGGACAAGATTCTTTTGAGTGGGGGTGAGTTGTCACACCCTAGCTAGTCATGCATCAGAGTGTGTGCATCATGTTTAAAAATTCCATTTAATTTGAAATGGGGATTTGTGAAACCCTCAGAATCATTTCTGAAAAATGACCCAAATAAAAATTTCTCCAAAAGGGTCCAAGAAAATGCTCATGTTGCTCTCTGAAAATATTGGACAGAGATAAAAAAATCAAACCAATATTTTCAAGAGCTCATAGGTATTTATTTTGGGCATTTGGAATTAATGCATAAATATTTGCATTGGAAATATATTAGTTATATATATTAATATATGTCCAAATATTATGCCAATTATAAAGGAGCTCTGGAATAATATATCTAGCTCCTGCAAAAATTGGCATAAGGTAAATAAATGATTGAATATTTTATTTAAATCAAAACAAATGTCAGAAATTAGAAAACAGAAATAAATAAAAGGAGGAGCTTACCTGGGCTCCTCCCTGTGCAGCCCAGCCAGCTGGCCGGCCCAGCCAACAGGCGGCCCAGCCGCCTCCCTCCTCTGTCGTCTTCGTCCTCGACAGAGGGAGGGGAGTGTGGCCGGCGCGCGCGCGCGCCACCGCGCCACGCCACCTGCTCGCCTGCCTACCTGCCCCTCCCCTCCTCCTCTCGATGCCCCGGACGACGCCACGCCCTCCCCTGCTCTCTCTCTCACTCTCCCTCGGTTCTTCCCCTCCTCTCCCTCGCTCTCTCTCTCACGGCCGAACACCACCATCGCCGCCGTTCGCCATAGCAGCCGTCACCGGCCACCCCTCGCCCTCCGCTGAGCTCAGGAGCTCCGCCGCAACCCCCTCTTCCTCCCCACCCAGCCAAGCCCCTCCGGAAGCCCTGCATCACCGCCCACGTCGCCTTTCCCCTCCTCGGCCACCGGAGATCATCGCCGTCGATTCGCTGCACTCCGGCCGCCCTCGAGCCCACTGACCCTCCAAACGGATTCACGGTGAGCCCCCGAGTCGTCTTCCCCTTCTCCCCTGGTCTCTTTCGACCTCTAGGCCTTAGCCCCGTCTTGGCCGAGAACTCCATGCCGCCGGCAATGTCGCCGTCGTGGCCACAGTCACCGTAGCGCCCAACCGAGCACACCCACGTCCTCACCGCACCGCGTAGAAGCCGTAGGTGCCAACCCCGCATCTCCGCAGCCGTTGTAGCCTCGACCCCGAGCTCAACCGAGCTCCGGCAGCCGCCACGGTCGTCGCCGTCGCCGGTACCGGCCACCTCAGGCACGGCCACCATCACCGTTCGACGCGCGGGAGCAAGGGCTCTCCAAGGAGCCCAAGCACGGCCTCGCCCGTGCCCTGTAGCGCGTTTCCGTGTCACGCCGCCGTCTCGGGCCTCGCCGGCATCATGTCGCCGGTGGGTTTGACCCACCTTGACCACGTCAGGACCCCCCCTGTGTCCCTGACAGGTGGGCCCAGCCCTATTAGCTAATTAGGATTAGCACTAACCGAATTAGTTAAACTAACTACCCCCCCCCCCTGACACTGACAATGGGCCCCAGCGCCACTAATCCCTAATTAGGATTAATTTAACCCTGTTAAACCCCCCTGTCACTGACGTGTGGCCCCCACACGTCAGGTTTGACCCCAGCCAGCCGCAGTTGACCACTGACGTCATGCTGACGTCATGCTGGCGCAATATTTATATTTCTGGATTTAATTTAAATCAGGAAATTCCAGAATATTATTTAAACTTCAAAAATTCATAACTTGTATTCTGTAACTCCAAATCAGACAAATTATATATGAAAAATGATCAGAAAAATCCAATCTATCCATCTGTACTATTTTCATGCATGATCAAACAAGTTAAATTGATGTTAAATGCAGAACAAGGAAAAGCACTTTGAAAGGCCATGTTTGAGTTTGAAATTTGAATCTTTGATTCAAATTTGTTCAAACCCTTCTGGTTTTAGTTGCATTAGCCCAACACACTCATATTGCCATGTTTCATGCATGCATCATATTGTTGCACATTGTTTGGTGATGGTTGTGTATCGGTGTCCTTTACGACAGGTTCTGCCTCCGAGGAGTACCGTGATTACCCTAACGAAGAACCGTATCAGTGCATCGAACCATCAGGCAAGCAACCAACCATTTGATCATATCGATACAATCCATGTTCTCGCTCCTGCTCTCTTTCACTGCATTAAGACAACGCGTTTCAAACTGCTGTGTGCTACGGTAGTTGAACCCATTTCCTCTGCATGACCTGTCATTGCCATAGTAACTAGATGAAACCCACTAGCATGTGTAGGAGTTGATTGAGCCATATGTATGTGTTGTTCCTACCTTGCTATGCCTGCTATGCTTAGAGTCGCGTCAGGTCTGGTTCATCTGGGTGATGGGCTAGAGTGAAATGTTTATGTTGGTAATGAGAGTGGTGTGGTGAACACGATTTGGTAAAGGTATCGATGAGAGGCCATGTAGGAGTACATGGTGGGTTGTTTCATTGAAGCCGACCTTAAGCACTGAGATCTGTATGTGTGATTGAAGATACAGCTACTACCATGCATTGGGCCCTGAAATATGACCCCGCTCGACTTCTTATTCACCCTAGCTCTCTGTCCAGGAGTTGCAAGTAGTTTCTGGTGTTTGTAGTCTACTGGAGGCCGTGGACAGCGCTGACCGTAGGGGTGGGCTGTGATGCGGTAGGTACGTGGCCGGGTGTACCGAATACCCGTTAGGTATCTCGGGAACCCTGTTCACATCGTTCGGGGCCGTATGGGAAACCTCGGCCGGACTCCCTGCGGATGGAACCTGGATAGGCGATAAACCTGGACTAGAGGCTTAAGTGTTTAGGTAGGTCGTGGTCTACACCCACGTCGGCTTTCGCTTGAAGTCTGCCGAGCACATGTCGTGTGCAGACGCTAAGTGGTGGAAACATGTATGAAGAAGTACACCCCTGCAGGGTTATCATGATCTATTCGAATAGCCGCGTCCGCGGTAAAGGACTACTTGGTTGCCTATACAGTTCATAGACAAGTAAATGGAAACTACTAAAAGCCTCAAGATAAGTGTGAGTGCCGAGGATGGCTCTTCCGTAGGAAGACGGAGGCGGATCCTCGGTAGTGTATTGAAGTGGTGAGTAGTGGACTCGTGTGCGCAAAACCATTTCAAGTTGGAGTATCGTAGGATAGTCTAGCCAAGAGTCAAAGCTGGCTTGCTGCAATAACTCCACCAACCCTTCTTGATAATATGCATGTATGTAGGATCTGATGTAAGTCTTGCTGAGTACCTTTGTACTCATGTTGCTATAATTTACATTTTTACAGAAGACGCTGCAACCCCTTCTGATGGGTTCTATGTAGACGTTGACATCAACGAGTAGGCTAAAGACCCAGGTGGTGACCCTGAGCTTGTGAAGGACCACGTAGTATAGCTAGGCTTTCCAAGCCTCTTTTATTTTACTAGTTGTCTGTACTCAGACAAGTTACTTCCGCTGCTGGTTTGTATGACTGTATGACTTGAATGTTGGGTCGTGAGACCCGTACCTTTGTGTATGTTATGTATGGCTCCCTGAGCCTTAAATAAAGTACTTGTGTCGTAGAGTCATGTTGTGATGCTTCGTTGTATTTGCACATATCGAGCATATGTGTATGATTGAATGCTGGTATGTGGGATCTGACTATCTAGTTGTTTATCTTTAGTAGCCTCTCTTACCGGGAAATGTCTCCTAGTGTTACCGCTGAGCCATGGTAGCTTGCTACTGCTCTGGAACACTTAGGCTGGCCGGCATGTGTCCTTCTTCGTTCCTGTGTCTGTCCCTTCGGGGAAATGTCACGCTTTGAGTACCGGAGTCCTGTTAGCCCGCTACAGCCCGGTTTACCGGAGTCCTGCTAGCCCAGTGCTACAGCCCGGACCCACTTGCTGATGACCGACACGTTCGAAGCTGGGTCATGGATGCCTGTCCCTGTAAGTCTGTGCCACTTTAGGTTTACGACTAGTCATGTCAGCCCGGGCTCCTTATCATATGGATGCTAGCGACACTATCATATACATGAGCCAAAAGGCGCAAACGGTCCCGGGCAAAGGTAAGGCGACACCCGTGGGGATACCGTGCGTGAGGCCGCAAAGTGATATGAGGTGTTACCAGCTAGATCGATGTGACATCGAGTCGGGGTCCTGACAGGCGTGATCAACTTACTCTGAAAGTTGTAATCATGGTATGTCCCCCGATGTTGTTTCCATAAAAAGACCACAATTTGCCATACAAACTTTTGTTTGAGCTCCGTGGCGCCCCAGAACGATCACAATGAAATGTTGTATGCATCCATCACCCACTTCGTTGGCTAAGACAACATTTTTGAAGCCAGAACCGGCTAGCAAAATTGAGTTTCAAGTGATTTTATTTTTGGTTGTACTCTGCCACCCTCTACCACCCTTCCATGAGCTCACCCATGGACAGATATATGGACAACGTACCAGACAATGCACCATCCTCCCATTTAAGAACCAGACTAACTATAGGCTCAATCTGGACAAAAGAAGGAGGCTCTTAATTGCATCGAAACCCAAGAATTCGTGCTTTACATGCTCTATCACCCATCCTGCTACCACCCTCACTTTTTCACCGGTAGATGCATTATTCCTGGATTATAAAGTACTACTCCGTCCCATAATATAAGATGTTTTAGCTTGCAAAAACGTCTTAATATTGTGGGACGGAGGGAGTACATAACAGTTCATGATAGAGGCGAAGGTGTCATGACGTTTTGATGAGATAGCTATCCTTTTCTGTGAGAGTCGACTTTGACGATCCGACTACAAACGGACGAGAGGGCGCGCCTTAGCAATCACTAAACAAACTTACAAGGGTTATTGACCACGTCAGAGCACGATCAACTTGATGATGATGGTCTATTTCCTACGAGAAAATGAATAACAAGCTAGGATCTGAGATTGCAGTCTGGATATTGTGAATATAAGAGGAAAGCTTTATTAATGAAAGTGGGGTTCTGTGACGTCTTTGTCTGGTCATTGGACACAAACGAAGTATGTGATTTGCAGCTATGGAAAACTTTAATCTAAACAAAATCCAAAGTCTACGCGATGACCTAATAGCTGTATATATGGAGGAATAGAGGGGGATTTCATTACTCCTTGGAGGAGGGGTCCGAAACCAACCTAACTCTGTTTCCCCACACATACGGACTCTAAAAATAGCCTATACTGAAGTATTTCAACATTACATGTGTCTAGCCAATAATAAGGTGACATGGCACCTATAATAGCATCTTGTATATTTCGTCGAAGCCTTCATGCACTTATTATGTTGGCTTCAAAGTCCTAAAATCATCACATGAAACTCCGTTCTTGTTCCCCTTGTGCATGCCATCATCTCCATGCTTGTCCTTGCTCCAATGTTCATCCTTCTTGTCCAAGATAGGCCCTTCATTTGTAAGCAAAACAAATTTATCCAATTTAGGCAGCATCATATTTTATAAACATTAGAATCATTACCAAGAAACGAAAGTACCTGATAATTTAATTAACGTGCATGAGCTCTAGTGATTGCTCCAGTATCTGTAGCTACAGGGGTTGTGGGTGTAACAATGGTATTGATGTCCTCATCATCCCCCCCCCTTCTTGAAATGAAGACGTCCTCGACGGAAGCTCATCTTCCTCACCCAAATATGGCTTCAAATCACCAATGTTAAAAGTGGGACTAACCCCAAAATTTGTAGGCAGCTCAAGTTTATATGAATTATCATTTATTTTCTCTAAGACCTTAAAAGGACCATCAACACGTGGCATTAGTGATAGAGGCGAAGGTGTCCCAATGTTTCGATGAGATGGTCACTGGTACGCGTCCGTGCTATACAAACTGTTTTTAACCCCTTTCCGCGACGACATTTGGAACCGTCGCCAAATGAGTGTGGGCGATAGGGGGTCCTTCCCACACGACCCAGAAACCGTCGGGGATAGGCCCTCCTAGCACACAAGCTGGCTCGTGTGCAATCGGGCAAGGCATCGAAACCCAATTGTTTCCGTTTGTATGTACATCCCACACGGTGAGTCCCAGAAAAACATTTCCGTTCGTATGTATATCACACACAGTCAATCTAAGGAGTATGTTTCCGTTCTTATGTCCATCCCACACAGTGAATCAAGGGAAAATGTTTTTGTTCGTATATACTTCCCACACAGTCAATCCAGGGAAAACGTTTCCGTTTGTATGTACACCCCAAACGATTAGGCCGCTATAGTTGTGTGAAAAAGGTGGACATCAACATTTAATCTGTCGATATGTTTCTGATAGGTACGTTATCGCACACGGTTCAAGAATGTAAAATGTGTGCGGTGCCTGTACTAACGCCAACATGTACATTTTCGTAACTATGTGCGATTGGTATTCCTATCACACTCGCACACTAGTTTGAAATGTTTGTTGTATTACCATGAATCGCACACGCACATGAGATGAAACTGTGTGTGCGTCTGAAGGGCATCGCAAAAGTTTCATGTCAAAGAACCGTCTGTTTTCTTTTTTCATCACACATGTTGTTTTCTTTCTAACCGTGTGCACAATTTTTTATTCGCTCCCGTACAAATTTTTGGCCGTAATTTATTGTTCAAATTGGAAATTTTGAAATATGCAACGTGCAATTCAAATTCTCAGCACAATGGTTCAACAATGAATCCATAAAGAAAATTGTCAGTACAATATGTTCAGTAATTACAGGATTAGACAACAATTAACAATGATGAACCATTTTGACTGCCGATGTTGTTGAAGAAGCGGAATGCCCATAATGTGCTTTCCTACATGCCATAAGCACGCACAACTTTTGTCCAACCCCTTGTGACGACCGCCCGTTCATCCTTCACCGCCTTCAAGAAGACTTCTAGAGCATTATCATGGTATCATGAATTATATACTTTAACCTTAGTTGCCTCCACTCCGGTCATGTAGTTTGCAAGGTAATCATCAGTAAATAGCTTCAGAAACCACTGAAAAGGGAAAAATATCAGATCATGAGGTCTAATAGAGTAACTTGTTGTGGGCAAGGGGAAAAGGCAACAGATTACTTACCATCCTAGAGATCACTGATGTCTTGGACAAAGTGTAAATAAAGAGCTTAATTCCCATCACACGTTTCTTTCGCCTAACAATCTTTCTTAGTTTCCTCACTTGACGCTTGTTCATGAATATCTCATTGCCTCATACGCAAAAGGGATCGAAGCGTGGGTCAGTACTGCTCATATACGTACCTACAAGCAACTAGTAAATGTTAGTAGCTAAATGGGATTGCAAAAATGATGTAAAATACAACTACCTACATTCCTAAGTACAAGTATTTTTAGAGATTTCAATATGAACTACATACGGATGTATATAGAATTATAGATATAGTTTAGATTAGAATCTAGATTCACTCATTTTGCTCCTTATGTAGTCTATATTGAAATCTCTAAAAATACTTAAATTTAGGAATAGATGGTGTATAAGACATGGGATGCAGCTAACCTCGACGGCAAACAACAGCATCCCCATTGTAGCCCTGTGTAAGTACATGGAAAGCCAATCTTAACTACAACAGGGTTAACATCCACCAAAAATAGCAAATGGTAATAAAACGACAACATCTATAGTGATATCTTCATTGAAAAGGAGTAGCACGGTAGCAAAGGAACGGATTAACAAATGGATACAACTGTTAATTGCAACAGGCTTAACAGCATCCTAATTCATGTTTTGTAAGTTTGTAGCCATTGAAATACAACTGTTTAAAAATGGATACAACTGTTAATTGCAACAGGCTTAATGGCCATTGAAATCGGTACTGATAAAAATGCAATTGACAGAGTTAAACATCACAAGGCAGGTGCTGCCAGAGTAGATAATGGCCCAGTTGTCTATAAAAAGGTAGGGAAAATAGCTAAAACGTGTTAGACATGTTTACTACAAGATGCTTAAGACAACGACCGTACAAAACATAGCCATTAATTGCAACTGGTATTGGTAAGATTGAACTCGTGAGTTCATACTTGGTAAGTCCTGAGAGGTAGTTGCTGGGGCACTTCATCTTGGACAGAGCCCGCACAAAGTCAACGGCGGCGGAGGCGAGCTCTTCCTCCGGGTTGAAGCGTGGATCAGTGCCCCCGACATGTGTACCTACAAGAAGCAAGTAAATTTTAGAAGCCAAACTGCAATTGCACAAATGATCTAAAATACTGTAAGACATGGGATGCAGCTAACCTCAATGGCAAACAACAACATCACCCGTTATGACCCTGTGTAAGTACATGGATAGGCATGTTAAGTACAACAGGTTTTGCATCCACCAAAAATAGCAAATGGGCGGCATCTCTAGTATATCTTCATTGCGGAGAGTAGCATGGTAGGAAAGTTTGTTGCTGGTATTGGTGAAATTGAACTGAACAGTTAATACTTGAACATCACATAGTGTGTAGTACTTTAATAAACAAGGCACGAACTTGCTTAATACATCAACCATACAAAACATAGGCATTGCAAGTGGTATTGGTAAGATTTAGCTGGTCATATCATACCTGTTTAGTCCTGGGGGGTAGTTGCCGGGGCACATCTTCTGGGCCAGAGCCAGCACCATGTCGGCGGTGGCGGAGGCGAGGTGTTCCTCCGGGTCAACACGCACAGCGGCCATCGCGCCATGGAAAGCCATCAGCTCCTCGACCTCCACGTGATATGTGGTTGGGCTTGCGTGCTGATGCTCTAGAGGTAGAGACAGTGGGGATTTGGAGGCATGAGGATGTTTCGTAGGCGCCATTTAAGCAATCAGGCTGGGGCCATGATAGAGATCAGTGGGTTACCTGACTGGATCCGAGCAGAACGTAGATGTGGTTGAAGATGTGGTTGCGGCGGCGGCGGTTTGAGCTGCCGGTAGGGGGGGCGGGGGGGGCGGGGAGGTAGGGGGTGGGGGGATACTGAGGAAATTTGATGGGTGGGATGTGGTTGGAGGAATAAATTCTGAAATCGCGGCCTAATGAAAATTTCGCTCCGAAACTTGAAACTTGGGCGGGGAAACACACAATGGAGATGAAGCGCATAAAAATACTCGTGTGCGAGTAAACAGAAAGTTGGCAGTTCCCGTCTCCAAAAAAATGCGCCTAATGAAAATTTCGCTGCGAAACTTGAAACTTGGGCGGGGGAAACACACAACAGAGACGAAGCGCGTAAAATACTCATGTGCGAGAAAATAGAAAATTTGCAGTTCTCGTCTCCAAAAAAATGTACATGTGTAGTTGATTTTTTTTCGGTCAATGGTACGCCTGTTTTATTAGGAACCATCGCACAGGTAATAGACTTATGGATCATTAATGCAAAAAAACGCACATGGGTACGGCATAGAAACCGTGTGTTTTGTGATCTAATGATTAACACAAAAAAGCGCACACGGTCACACATGCTAATCAACGCTCAAAGCCCTCAAAGGATGCTCTTACTGACATTGTACGTTAATACTACAAACTTAAAGTACTACTGGTAATTTGCTCTAATACTACAAACTTAAACTACTTCTCACATGCTGCCATTGGGGCATGTTGGCCAGACGCTGGCGTTCTCCTTCCCGGCCTTGTAGGCGGCAGTCAACGGTGCTTCAATCTCTGCCAAGCTCTCCTCATCACAGTGTGCGGCCTCTTCTTTCTTGCGGCGGCACTCTTTTTTGGACTGCTTTCTGCCTTTTCCGATCCTCTTGTGCGGCTTTGGCCACCTCTAGATCCACCGCCCATTCAGCCATGGCAGCCTCAAAGTCCTCCCACATAACTGTGTGACGCTGGTGGCGATGAACTCGGCACGGCGAGATGCATCACTTCCTTACCAGGTGTGTGGTCGAGGGCAGCGAGGAACGCGGCGCCGTGGGATGCCATCGCTTCCTTACCAATTACTATGCTCCGCAGTGCCATGAATGACGCTTGGAGAGATCTCTGGGACGGAGGGGCCGGGCGGCCGTACAGTGCGGTGGTTTTTAAGATCTCAACTACAAACGACAAAGGAAATTTGGCTTCCCTTACAATTTTGCTCTTTGCTTATCGCACACGGTTCATCTCGGTCGCTTCCGGAAACAGTGTGCGCTCAGCCTATTGTGTGTTGCGTTATGATTGGCTGGAATCCCAGCCACGCGGATCGCGCGTGTGCATCGTAGGATGCGCCGCGATCAAATGACAATCCACGTCCCTCACATCACATCCGTGCAGCTATAGCTGGATTGGATTTATATGCGCCAAATGCCTAGAAAATGCACATAATCCCTTAAATATGGTAACTGAGCCTGAAAAAATGCCAAATTTGGACACGGTGATTTGTAGGGTGTATGTTCTACATAGAAAAAAACTCCAGGGCAAAGAACAAAGAAAATTTGGATTCCCTTTCAATTCTGGTGATTTCCCTCTCGAAAGCATGGAACTTCCCTGGTGATGGTTCGATTTATGAAGGGCGTGCATGACCACATAAGCCAAACCTTCACAAATTTTCACCAGGGCATGGTGAGGTCATACCATGGAACCATGCCAGGCATCATGTTTTTCAATCATTTATTTCATTTTTTCTATAATTGAAAACACAATAAACAAACGTTTGTGGTTGACTATTGCCACACATTTCATCGAAATATCTTTCCATTCCTTGTAAAAGGCTTGAGAATTTACTAAATGGCACGAGCATCGTTTTCCAGATCGTTCTTGTGCACCCTTTCATGCACCAATTGTTTGAACTGGAATTATGTGAATTAATGCCTAGAAAATGCAGATAATCCCCTAAATATTGTAAATGAACCTGGAAAAGTGTCAATTTTGAACGTGGTGATTTGCAGGGTGTATGTTCATCTTAGGAAAAAACTCATGGACAAAGGACAAAGCAAATTTGGATCCCCCTTCAATCTTGGTGATTTCCCTCTCGAAACCATGAAACTTCCTTGGTGATGGTTCGATTTATGAAAGGCGTGCATGACAACATAAGGATAACATTCTCAAATTTTTACCAGGGCATGGTGAGGCCATACCATGGCACCACGCTAGGCGTCATGTTCTTCAAGCATTTAATTCATTTTTTGTATAGTTGTTACCCATTAAATGACGCGTTTATGGTTGACTATTGCCACACATTTCCTCGAAATATCTGTCCATTCCTTGTAAAAGGCATGAGACTTTACTAAATGGCACGAGGATGGTTTTCCAGACCGTTCTTGTGCACCTTTTCATGCACCGATTGTTCGAATTGGAATTATGTGCATTAATGCCTAGAGAATGCAAATAATCCCCTAAATATGGTAAATGAACATGGAAAAGTGTCAAATTTGAACATGGTGATTTGCAGGGTATATGTTCATCGTAGAAAAAAACTCATGGACAAAGGACCAAGGAAATTTGGATCCCCCTTCAATATTGGTGATTTCCCCCTCGAAACCATGGAACATCCTCGGTGATGGTTCGATTTATGAAAGGCGTGCATGACGACATAAGAAAAACATTCTCAAATTTTTACCAGGGCATGGTGAGGCCATACCATGCCACCACGCTAGGCATCATGTTTTCCAAGCATGTATTTCATTTTTGTATAGTTGTTAACCTAGTAAACGACGCATTTCTGGTTGACTATTGCCACACATTTCCATGAAATATCTACCCATTCCTTGTAAAAGGCATGAGAGTGTACAAAATAGCACGAGGATGGTTTTCCAGACTGTTCTTGTGCACCTTTTCATGCACCCCGATTGTTCGAATTTGAATTATGTGCATTAATACCTGGAAAATGCAAATAATCCCCTAAATATGGTAAATGAGCCTGAAAAAATATCAAATTTGAACACGTTGCATCTGAGGCAGTATGTTGATCATTGGAAAAAACTGAATGACAAACTAGGACGGAAATTTGGATTCCCCTTCAATCTTGGTGATTTTCCTCTCGAAAGCATGGAACTTCCTCGGTGATGGTTCGATTTGTGAAGGGCGTGCATGACGACATTAATCAAACCTTCTCAGCTTTTAACCAGGGCACGGTGAGGCCATACCATGATGGCACCATGCTAGGCGTCATGCTTTTCAAGCACGTATTTCATTTTTCTATAGTGGCTAACCCAGTAAATGAAGCATTTTGGTTGACTATTGACACACATTCCCTTAAAATCTCTGCCCGTTCCCTGTAAAAGGATTGAGAATTCACTAAATACCACGAGTATGGTTTTTGTCAGACCGTTCATGTGCACCATATCATGCATCGATTGTTTGAATTTGAATTGTGTGGATTAATGCCTAGAAAATGAACATAATCCCCTAATATGGTAAATGAGCCCGGAAAAAGGCCAAATTTGAGCACATTGCATTCGAGGGGGTATGTTGATTGTAGAAAAATCTTAATAACAAGCTAGGAAGGAAATTTGGATTCTCGGCCCCTTCAATCTTGCTGATTCCCTTCAAAACCATGAAATTTCCTAGGTGATGGTTTGATTTATGAATGGCGTGCATGGCGACGTAAGACAAACATTCTCAAGTTTTTTACCAGGGCATGGTGAGGCCACACATTTCCTTGAAATAACTACCCATTCCTTGTAAAAGGCATGACAAATTACTAAATAGCACGACCATGGTTTTCTAGACCGTTCTCGTGCAACTTTTCCGATTGTTTGAATTTGAATTATGTGCATTAATTCGTAGAAAATACACATAATCCCCTAAATATTGTAAATGAACCCGCAAAAGTGCCAAATTTGAACACCATGATTAGCAGGGTTTATGTTCATTGTAGAAAAAAATGATGGACAAAGGACAAAGGAAATTTGGATTCCCATTCACTCTCGGTGATTTACTATTGCACATGATTCATCTCCGTCGCCTCTACGAATCGTGTGCGTTCACTCACACATGAAAAAGGAAAAATAAAACCCTCGCCCCCTTCATCCCCACCCACTCGCCGCGGGCTCCTCCGCAACTCTGCACCTCACCAACTTCTATCGTGGCGGCCACCCTAAGCTCAATGGCACCATTGTCAGCGGGCGGAGGTCGCGCTCCAATGGCACGGGATTTCGCCCCTACCGCTTTCCATCGCCTATCTGCACCGACATTCTAGACTCTGGTGGACTGGGGTTTTCTGCAGGATTGGCCCGGGGATTTTTCTCATGGATAAGGTAATGAAATTAGTGAAACATTCAGTCATCTCTTATTGCAATCAGTCTGTCACTGTTAATCAACCGGCGAAAGTTGCCGTGGAATCATTTTTGTTCTAGCTGATTTGTGGGTGTTCATTCATGTGTCCATAGTGCAAGCACAAATCGGTAAGTGTGGTCGCGGCCAGTCGGAAACGAAGTTCTATCTCACCATTCCAGATGACTTCAAGGAGCGCTCAGTATGTTCAATCTCAACCTACCACGATCGACATGGCCTAAATATGTGAACATATACCGTCCGTTGCTACATTATCTATATATTTGCATCAAATCTTTGTTATGTTATCTATTTTTAATTATATACTTTTCTACTTTGCTTTCATCTATATATTGATTTGTTCTATCAGTTACTCCCACATTTGCATCTTGCTATGTTATTTCAATATATCTAATTTATGATCTTAATTTTCATTTCAAGCAGTACATCCCTTGCTTTGCAAGAACAGGAGTAGAAGGAAATCTTAGGCTTTAATTTGTTGATGACTCCTAGGATGTCATATTGACAACGCAACATGGACTTACAATGACGGTTTGCGTAAAACTTGATAAAGATGGTCACTCCTATTTTAATGCGGACCTTTGGAGAAAAATGTCTAAGTGTTATGAACTGAAAGCTGGCAATAAAATTCAAGTGCGTCATTAAGTAGGTTCCCTGCCCGAGGAACCAACTCCGGTGACTTATTGATGCACCCGGACGCTTGGCCTCACTGGAATTCTAGTAAATCCAAAACTCGTCTGAAATTCATGAAACATGGCATGCTATCATGGAATGGCACCTGACATGTCGTGGTAATTTTTTTGTCCCATTTGGGGCAGGTTTGGGTATAAGCTTCTCACAACAAGCCTGATGGTTTCGGTAGGGAACGTTTCACCTTTCTAGACGAAATGATAGCCGTTGCCTCTTCTTGATTTCAATTTTTTCTCTAGTGTCAACATAGAACAACATGAGTGTTGTGTCAAATTTTGGAAATTTTCTGGGTTTGTTAGCACATTTCTTATGCACTAATTAAGTTTTCAACGCAATTATGTGCATAATTCAAATTTGAACTACATGCACATGCTCTAATGCATATAAATTGGTTGAAAATTCAAATATGTGTCCTTGGTTGCATGCTAAGGTCCCATGCAGGAAATGGGAATGAATGTCAAACACCCTGCCACCGTCGCTCGGCCGCAAACATTGAGATACCTGGTTTTTAAATTCTAGTAAATCCAAAACTCGTCCGAAATTCATGAAACCTGGCATGATATCATGAAATGGCACCCGACATGCCATGGTAAACTTTTTGTCCCATTTGGGGCAGTTTTGGGTATTCTCACAAATCAGAGCTTCTCACAACAAGCTTGATGGTTTCGGTAGGGAACATGCCACCTTTGGGGACGAAACGATACCCATTGCCTGTTATTGCTTTCAAAAACTTTCTAGTGTCAACATAGAACAACAAGAGTGTTGTGTTAAATTTTGGAATTTTTCGGGGTTCGTTTGGATATTTTTTATATATTAACTGTGTTTTCTAGGCATTTTATGTGCATAATTCAAATTTGAACTACATGCACATGCTCCAGTGCATATAAATTGGTTAAAAAATCAAATATGTGTCCTTGGGTGCATGCTTAGGTCCCATGCAAGAAATGGGAATGAATTTCAAACACCAGGGCACTATTGACTGCCGGCAAAACGTTGAGACACTTTCTTTTTAAATTCTAGTAGATCCAAAACTCGTCTGAAATTCATGAAACTTGGCATGCTATCATGGAATGGCACCCGACATGCTATGGTAATTTTCGTGTTCATTTTGAGAGAAGGTGCACTCGAATAGCAGTCAACAAAGTCATTTTGAAACAACTAGCTGCCACTCTAACATCACAAACGTTTTAGATAGAACACCCGTATGTACATTGACAACTTCCCAAGTAAGCCAAGGGAAAATGTGCCGAGCAGGATGTGTGCAGCTCTTCATCACAAACGTTTTAGATAGAACACCTGTATGCAAAGTGAAAGCTATGGTCTTTCGCAGTAAGCCAAGGGAAAATTTGTTGCACAGGATTTGTGCATCTCTTCAACGCAAACGCTTCAGATTGAATAAGGTATGCAAAGCGAGATTTCGGTGCTAAGCCAAGAGAAAATTTGGCAAGCAGGATTTCTACCTTCCTTCAACGCAAACAGTTTTTTCGGATGACCCATGTGCAACCACGTACAGACAATTTGGTAAGATTTGCATATGTCATATTGGGTATATTGCCATCTGTCAAACTGGAAAGATTGACATTTGTTGATCTAGTAACATTGTCGTTTGTCAATCCTTGTAACATTGTGATTTGTCAACATATGCAGCTAAAAATCAATAGCACTACCTAATTTTTGCAACTAAAATTTAGTAATTAAGCATAGATTTCATTCATAGATTAAGCAGTCATGCTTATTTTATACAAACAGTTCAACTGTTATATGCATATATATATATGGTTGCTCGCTGTTAGGCGCCATGGCGCGCTCTACTCGCGTCCGTTGGCCCGCTCGGGTTGTGGACAACTTTTCCTTGCGTGTTCAACTGCTATATATATATATATATATATATATATATATATATATATATATATATATATATGGTTGCTCACCGTTGAGGCGACCACGGAGCGCTCTGCTCGCGTCCCTCCGCACGTGCTCTGCCAGCGGTTGGGCCTGCGCATGATCACGTCGGGGGCCCCATATGCATGCGGTTGCGTCGCGCGCGTTGCCGCGTGATGCAGTTATGTGTGGCATGATGGAGTTACGCGCTGCAAATTAGAACTGCCATCAGGGCATGCCGATCGATATTCTAGGCTGTCCGGCTTCCCCTTTAATTCTGGCGGCCATTATAACCTTAGTCTCTTCAACCTTTCGATCGCGCCCCACAACACAACAAGCACACCCACGACGACACATAGAGAGGGGATGTCTAGCGGCGCTCCAATGGAGTTCGGCGAGCATAGAGTGGAGACCCACACGAGGGAGACAGATCTCTCGGTGGTGTACACCATCGACTCGGCCATGGTGGACGACTACATCAAACAGCATTGAGCAATTGCTTGCTTGAGGCAAGTACAAGGTGGTTGCCATCGACCTCCTGTACACCGCCTATAGTCCTAGCATAGATCAAAAGGTTGCTGTGCGCAGTTGTGTGTGCACCATCATGTCCTCATCTACCACTACTACATGGCCATAGAGCCTTGCGACCGTTTCAACAGGTTTGTCAACAGCATCGACTACAAGTTTGCCATGGTGGAAACCACCGACGATGTAAAAGCGCTCATAGTTACGGGCTTAGCCTGCAAGAACCTTGTCGAAATCCGTGAGCACTACAGGGTCTGGGGCAGCACAAAGAAGGACTCCCTGGTTGAACACACCTCATACATCATCGACCCCTACTACGAAAAGATGAAGCGGGACGACCAGAGAAGTCCTGTATCCTGGCACAGGGCCTTGATGTGGCAAATGGATGAACCTCACCTCAGGTTCGCATCCAAGAACATGTATATATGCTACGAGATGCACGAGCGGATTGTTGACATGAGGAAGTGCCTCGTTACCCAAATCGATGAGCTCGGATCAAGCCACAAGCAGAGCAAGCATCATAAGAATTAGATGATGATCAGATGATCGTTTATGCTAGTTAATCATGCATGTAATATATAGTTTACTTTATTGGTTGTGGAAGTGTCATGTGTGTAGTAGCCACCTGTGAAATTATGTATGTAATAGTTTACTTTGGTGTGTGTGAATGCCATGTTTGTAGTAGCCACCTATGTAATTGGATGTTTAATTTGGTTATGTAACCATGTTCTTATAAGTGTGTGTGTGTGTGTGTGTGTGTGTGTGTGTGTTGTTGTTCTGTATGCAATCCCACCACACAATACACACACGTCATATTAGCAGCAACCGTCTATGTTATTATCGGTCTTCGCACACATTTCTGATTACAGACCTATTTGCCGCGTATCACACACATCTTGTTATATTGAACCGTTTCTGTTCTCTTGTCTCAACACAAACAGTTCATTCGAGTAAACCACATGCTATATATCACACACACCTTGATCTGGCTGACCGTTTCTTTTGTGTTGCCTAATCACAAAAAGTTCATCCGAGTGAACCATATGTTGTGTATCGCACACGCCTTCATCTGGCTGCCCATTTCTTTTGTTCCTCCTCATCGCAAACATTTAATTAAACTGAACTGTATGCCCTGCATCACACACGCAACTAAAATCTGAACCGTGTTTGATTCATCCGTCATCGCAAACGTTTTGCAGATTTTTTACGGTTTTCTTACACCACCGTTTGCGATTATTGCATCGCACACAGTTTCTTGAAGGGTCTCTAATCGGAGTGTCATGTTAGTAGCATCCTGCAGTAGTGCTTGTATAAGGTAAAAAGAAAAGAATTTTGCAAGATCTTGTCACGTGTGAGATTCCCACATGGATTTACTCCCAACCATGAAAGGAGAGCCAGTGAAGATAGAAACAAGGTACAAGGGTTGAAAACTCATGACTGCCACGTCCTACTTCAAAGGGTTTTACCTGTTATCCTTAGAGGATTGGGCCACCCTGACTTATACAGAGCAGTTGCAGAGTTGGGACAATTCTTCAGGGAACTCTGCAGTAGAAATAGCAGGATAGTTGCTTTGGAGCGTCTTGGAGACGATACTAACTATCCTATGCGACCTTGAGAAGATATATCCACCAACCTTGTTTGATGTGATGGTGAGTTTGGCTATTCATCTACTTGATGAGGCACTACTTAGAGGTCCAGTACAGTATGGCTGGATGTACCCTATTGAAAGGTGGCTACGCACTTTCAATGGCTATGTTAGGAACATAGCTAGACCTGAGGGTTCCATTGCAGAGGCCTACATTGCTACAGAAGCGTTGACATTCTTCTCAAAATACATTGAAACAACTGATCACCTTAGCAAAGATGTGGGTGAAGACAATCCCCAGTTCAATGTGTTTGATTTTTTGTTGAGTTACAGGGAAGAGTCGGCAAGATGATACACCTAAAGATTTGGACAAAATGGTTTGGTATGTGTTGAATAACTAACCTGAGATTCTACCTTATATTGAGTAAGTGCTAAGTATTGCAACTTATACATTGTAATCTACTAAACTTGCAGCACATTATTATATATTTAGATGTTTGACACGATCACTATGTTGTGCAACGTCTACAAAAAGGAGTTACTGCCGCAAAATCCAAGAAACATTGACAAAGTGGATATGGTAGGATTTGCGAAATGGTTCAAGAGCCATGTAAGCTTTTGAATTGCACTGCCAGTTTTTTTAATATATTGAGTACATAAGATGATCAGCTTGTCTATTCTCTAACCATAGATTAAGAAGATGTGGGAGGATGGGTAAGCAGTTAATGTTGCCCATTTACGCACTAGCAATGGGTCCTGATACTCGGGTAAGACATTATGAATCTTGCGTTGTTGGAGATGTGTGCTACAACACCCTTGCACACGACGAAGGCAAGAAGGCACAAAATAGTGCCATCATGAGCACGGATACGTACAACAAAGAGACAACTGAAATTTATGCTAACATAATAGACATTGTCCAGTTGCAGTATATCTCCAGTTTCGAGGTTCATCGGTGTGTGGTTTTGTTGTGCTGTCATTGGTATAACCTGTTTTCCAGGGTCGCAAAACCCAGAGCTGATGATTATTTCAAATCCATCAATGTCAAGGCAGCGTACCAGACCGACGAGCCTTTTATTTTGGCAAATCAAGCAACACAGATATTTTTGTTGGAAGATACATATGCATGTAGCGATGACTGTACAGTATTGCAAAGGTTTGAGCAGAGGAAAGTTTAATGAAGTTGCACAACAAGATGATGCTTACGCTGCTCCTGATGTAGAAGATTCCACAGATGTTCCTAATATCTTTGAGAACAATCACGTCAATGATGCTAGCAAAAAGATTGCCTATCGAGCTGTGGACATACGAGAGTTGATCAATAAGACGCCAACGTTTGAGGACATTGAGGATGAAGAAGAAGATGACACTGGGGGGAATTACGATTCCGAGTGATACACATGGCGAAGATGTTGACGCTGCTGCTGCGGATGATGATTAGATTGCTTTTGTCATATTTGCCTGTGAGAAGACGAATTTTTATCTACTATGTGAAATTGTGTTTGCTATGACAACTGAGACCTGATGAAGTTGTTGTTTAGTATTTTGTTGTGAGAACATCACTTATTATGTATGTTGATTTGTGTTTGGTGATTGTATGTGGACTAAAACATGATGACATTGTTGTTTAGTTGTACTCATATTTGGCTGTGAAACTTGTATTTGATGACAAAGTTTGCTGTTGGACTGCAATTTGCTCGACATCTTCGAATGGGAACAAAGCTAGCGCGACAGGGCCTTTGCTAATTTCTTTATTTATTAGCAAAAGGGCCTCTGCTATTTATTTATTTATGAGTAAAAGGGGATACCCCCCGATTTCCGTTAATAGAAATCATTAAATGTTCATAACACTATGCCCAGCCTGCTAAACAGGTTTCATTCATTACTAGTTTCAGCAAAGTGCTCATGTCATAGCCACTAAAATACATCATGAGTGCTACATAGACTGCAAATAGAGAGATAATCATCCTACAGAGCACAATAATCTTGCCCATTATCTTCACAAGCTCTTTCATCTTCTCATTGCTGTCAAGGTCGTTCAGTAGCTGTTGCTTGGCCATGATCAGATGAACTACATCTTTAACCTTCTGCTCTGCATCTTCCTTTTTTGCCATTGCTTTAATTGTCCAACAACCCAACCTGCTGGTATTGGGATTCCTCAGCTAACCAAATAATCAGCGTAGTTCCATTCCCCCACATCAGCAACTTCCCAAAAATACAAATCACACAAATCTCCCCTTTTCTACACGAATCAAATTGGAAGATCATCAACGAAACTATTTAAACAATCAGCAACTGAAAGTAGGCGAAAAACACTTAAACATATTATTACCCCATGATTCAGGCATTTGTAGAAGACTCGGCCAAGGTTGTGGATTGTAGTTGAGATGCGACGGATGGCTCTGTGTGATTTGCAGCAGTGGCACCACACCAACTACAACGGGTTGCGATGAGCAACCGGTTGCGGTGAGTGTGTCGGCGGGGGTGTGTTGAGACCCAAGGGGATGGTACGGGTGGCGACTTGGCGCATATCTGGTTGTTGCCTACTGAAGAGCAGGTAGTCGAGCCGCAGCGGACATGGTTGTTGCAGCCGGAGCTTTTGATGCTAGGGAGAGTAACTAGAGAAGAGGACAAGCGAATGTTGGATATGTCAGTTTCATAGTTCCAGAGTAGCATAGCACTATTTATAGTCATAGTCTAGTTTTGGATTCGAACCAGCCATAGGAGCACGTCTCTCTTTTTTCTAAAACTTTGCAATGTCTCTTTACTGGTACACTAGTTTGTTCTATACGCCTTCTCAAGTCTTTCATTTTCGGGAATGTTATGTGGCGAACGTTCCCTGGGAGAAGGACGGCAAAAGAACGCATTTTCCTGGCAGTTTTAGTTGCGACACAAGATCAAACGGTGGCAGTTTCAGGAATGTTTTCTCGAGAACGAGCCCAAATTTTCTTTTCTTCCTATAAAAAAGTATGCTATGTGGTGTTCGCTTAGTCAACAAATGATTGTGCCAACCTTGACTGTTGGATTGACATTCAACGTCTATCATGTTTCTTCAGTCTATTCTTCCTCCAGCCGCCAAAGCC
Source organism: Triticum aestivum (assembly GCF_018294505.1). Lineage (NCBI taxonomy): Eukaryota > Viridiplantae > Streptophyta > Magnoliopsida > Poales > Poaceae > Triticum > Triticum aestivum. The sequence continues at coordinate 266,732,726 of NC_057795.1, read as the reverse complement.
AAACTAGCACCGGCGGGACTACCTGCTCCCATCTCCCACGACTGGCTGTGCTGCCGCGCATGCAGCGCGGCCACATCGCACCCTAAAACTCTGCGCATCTTCCATGGCTCCTATTCGTTCCCATCTTAGGCCTCACCATCGTCCTCCTCCTTGGTTCACTCGCCGCGGTGACGCCCTCTGGTGTTGTCAACATGGTCAACAAATGAGAGGAATAAGGAGATAACTGTACATGGTGAGGATGACAGTAGGGACTCACCAGGATCATGGCAGTAGGCAAGCAAGTGCCTCCTTTATTACAAGAAAAAATGGTTCCCCCTGATGGTTTCCTGACATCTAGATCGCACACCACTGTCAGCATAGTCAATAAGCGAGATAACTGCACAAGGAGCGGCTGACACCCGGGACCCAGCAGCTCGCGCATTATTATTTTTTAGTTTTCGGGACGGAGCAGGGTATGAACTGGGTTGTGCGGGAGTTGTGGCCCGTCTAGCCTAGGCTTTTATTTCATATATGTTTACCACATCCTCTAAAAAATATATGTTTACCACATGACCAACCCAATTTTTTTTCTTTCTAAAAATGGCTAGCCCAACTATTTTGTTTTTTGCAGAATAACCAATGGAGGCCTACTTGCTTTTCTACGCCCTGCTGGGCCTAAAATCTTTCAAGACGAGGAGGGATGCATTTGGCTTGCCCAGAAAAATGGGCTATAAGTAATAAGAAATGGGTTGTAAAATGAAAAATACAGCGAATAGACAATGAGTTCCAAATTAATTTTTTCTTTGTGATTTTGATATTTTAAATTTCATTGTTGTTGTGCGGATAAAATTTCATTGGATTTTACATTAAGGTATGTTTATTTTTTAAATTAATTTGAATCTGGCTAGAAATTTCGGGTTGTATGCTATTCGGGACAGAAGGTCCGCCGTGCTCCACTTCATCTCTCCGCGAAAGAACGCGAGATGGGAAGCGCTGGTTCGTCGCCAGCTTCATCGTCTTCAACCTTCGGAGCCGACCACCGCCGCCTCAGATTCACCGCAACCAGTGCATTCCCGAGCTTGCCGTCCACTACAGGAGACTCGTGGTGAGGCCCTCGTACGTTTCCACCCTTTTCCCCTATCAGATCCGGGCCCTTAGCACGTCCGCTCATAACCGTAGCTACCGCCCGCCATGGCCGTGAACTGGACCTAGCCGTGCTCGTCTAGGACCTGTCTGCCTCGCTCGTGGGCTCCACTGGACGAGGTCGCACCTGCGAACGCCCCCGCAGTCCTGTATTTGCTCATGAGCATCCTCCCATGCCTCCCCATGTGCGTGCTGTGTGCCGGCCATCCTCTGACGTGCTGCTGTGCGCAGCTGCTCCCTGTGTGCCCCGCGGTCAGGCCGCGTCTAGCACGCACCACGGCGCGTCGCCCCCCTCCCGCTCGCCACTTCCTGGAGCAGCTCCTACCGGCTGGCCTCGCCCCACCCGCTGCGCCGCTGTATCGCCCGTGCATGCGTGCGCATTCGCACGCCCGTGTGCTTGGCTGCTTTACTCCTCCCGCTCCGCTGCTGCTTCTTCCTACTGCTGCTGCTGCTGCTATTCCTTAGCTGTTGCTGCTGCTGTTTGCTGTCGCTCTGGCCGTAGTTGCAAAGTTATTTGCTGAAGAAATATATCTGATGAAACTGAACTGGCTTATAAGGTGAAGAAACCCATGAGAGTACAGAGAGCTTGCCCCGCCCAAGCATGGGTGCGTTTGTGTGCACACCCGTGAGGTTGGTTATGCAATTAGGATGGCCCTTGCTTATTAGAGATAGGTTTGTTAGTGCTAAATTATTCTAATATCAGATGACGTTTGGTCCTCCATTAATTAGCTTTGTTTTATCTATTTGTTGATATAGGTATAGCATGTGACATGTGGACCCACAAACACTGTTCACTAGTAGACCCATTCAACTTTGAGTTGTTGATTGGCCCACTTGCCATACCCCCCACTCTGGTGTACCCATGGCATATCCAGTTTGTTATCGAGTTAATATTAAATCCAAAAAAATCAATAAAACTTTTAGAAGTTCATATAAAATAATTTATAACTCGGATAAAAATAATTTATATATGAAAGTTGCTCCGATAAATCCAACGAATCCTAATACGCGGTCAGTTCATCCATCACATGCCCCTAGCATGCTGAACATGGAATAGTCCCCCTCCGGTCATCTGTCTCACACAGGTTTGGAACCGAGAAAACATTCCCGGTTGAATTCCCCCTTCACCTATATCGTGCATCACTTTGTTAGGTCGACCCTCGTTCTGCTTTTTGTCATGTCATGCTTTATGATGCTTTGTTTGCTTTATATTTATTGTTTCTTCCCCCTCTTATCTCTAGTAGACCCCGAGATCGATGTTGCCCCTATGATTGACTATGTCACCGATGACTCTTCTTACTTTGCAACAGAGCTTCCAGGAAAGCACCCCCCTTTGAACATTCCGATATCGCCTATTTTCTTCTCTCTTATGCTTGCATTAGAAGTTGCTGCTGCTACTGCTTTACCTATTCTGATGCATGGCCTGATCTTGTAACCTGTTATTGTTACCTACCTGTTTATCCTAAACTGCTTAGTATAGGCTGGTTAGAGACCCATCAGAGACCACATGTTGACCCAACTGCCCCGCTGGATTATCAAAAGACCCGATCAACGGGATTGAAGACCAGGCCCCGGCACCGCACAACACTCCCTTTAGGTGTATGATGCCCCAACGTTACTATCGAGTGCTGAGGGTGATACCTCGTTAACACTTCTGATGCTAACTATGTGGCGTAGTTACCCGGTCGTGGTCATCGAGGGTGATTCCTCCTTTTCCACTTCCGATAACGATGCTCTCATGCAACACCTCAAGTGTGAACCTCGAGGGTGATTTCCTCTTATGTTCACCTTGATGTTTACATCAGGTGGGAATCCAATGAGGGTGATGCCTCGGGTTCCTTCTTGATGTGGTAGCCACCCAGATTGTCTTTACATTACTATTGTTACTGATTAAAGTGGATAAAGACAGGTTGGCCCTGAGGGGTACCCGCGCGAGCATGTGATGCGAGTGATGTGGAGTCGGGTTGACCTGGAAGGTGCCCGCGAGATAACTATGTGGCGTGGTCGGGCGTTCTTAGTCCTTGCCGCAGGTCCACAAGACGGGGAGACGGGGTCACATCGATCGTGAGTCTCTTCTTGTTACCGCGCGCTCCTAATCCACTAATTTGGATATTTGATCCGAGGGGCCTTTGGCTTGATAGCACTAACCATCACGTGGGCATAGTATGGGCGTTTTGCACCGTATGCATCAACCGAAGCTCAATAGATGTCAGCGACTGAGCGGTGCGTGCCCGGTTGGACGGGAACACCTCGCCTTGTATAAGGGGGGCTAGGTCTGCTCACCGGCCGCCCACACAACGTGCAGGAGTTCCCGGGTGATGGCCCAAGACCCCTGGGGGCATATGTTTAGTCCGGCATGCTGACCTCTCTATTAGGCCTAGGTCGGATTGCGGGGTATCGTTTGGCTGAGGCCGGGCATGACCCAGAAAAGTGTGTCCGGACGGAGTTAATCGAGGGTGGTGGGCAAGTTGGTGCACCCCTGCAGGGAAGAAAACATCTATCGATAGCTTGTCCTACGGTAACGGACATTCGGAGTTGTATCCCGATCGATAAAACTAGAACTGGATACTTGGGATGAGAAATGGATAGTATGGCTCTGGGATTGCTTTCTCGCAGGAAATCAAGGAAGGATCTCTTGGCAAAGTTGATGATACTACTACTACTTTACTCTTCTAATGCTGCAAGACCGCTGAAGATGCTGAAGATGCTAGTCTTCGATAGGAATAGGCTCTCCCCTCTATTCTCGCATTTCTGCAGCCCAGTCCACATATACAGCCTTCCTTTGATAATGTTGCATATGTAGTGTAGATCCTTGCTTGCCGAGTACTTCGGATGAGTACTCACGTTTTCTTTGCTTTCTTTTCCTCCCATATCCATTTGATGCAACCAGATGACGGAGCCCCTGAGACCGCTGCCACCGCCGACGACTACTACTACCCCGAGGGTGACTACTACCGCGAGACGGACGCCGGCGACCATGAGTACTTAGGAGGCTCCCGAGCAGGAGGCCTTGCCTTTTCAATCGATGTTGCTTTTGTGCTAGCCTTCTTAAGGCAAACTTGTCTAACTTATGTCTATACTCAGATATTGTTGCTTCCGCTAACTCGTTTGTATTCGAGCTTATGTATTAGAGCCCTCGAGGCCCCTGGCTTATAATATAAAGCTTGTATTATTTTAATTTGTGTCTAGAGTTGTGTTGTGATATCTTCCCGCGAGTCCCTAATCTTGATCGTACACATTTGCGTGTATGATTAGTGTATGATTGAACCGGGGGCGTCACAAGTTGGTATCAGAGCCGACTGCCTGTAGGTAGCCCACTTTCCAACTCCTTGGCCAAAGTTGAGTCTAGTCACTGAAAAGCTTTTACTAACATGGCTGTGCGACTTATGTGCCCACGTTGCCATTGGGTGGTGTTAGGATATTTTACTCCTCGCCTTTACTCTGGGATTCTAATCTCTCTTCTATTCGGGTTAAATGATTTTGCAAACTCTAACATTGTGTTCTCGTAAATACTTCTTCCCGGAGAGCCCCTCACTCCAGATGATTGCTTGGTGCACCAGAAGATTCCAGAACTCTCCGATGTTCTCTCGAGACTTTGTCCCTGTCGCCTTTGCAATTCCCTACCTCCGATAAGTACTTGTGAATAACTACATACACTTTGCATTCTTACATTCACCCCCAGTTGCTCTTGTTGTTACAAGATACCCTAAAGTACTGTCCGATATTCCGAATATTCTGAAAATCCATTGTGCCTTAGTCTTTCAGCTCCTTTTCACATGAATACACCTATGAATAATTCCTCACACGTACCGGTGATCCATTCATCCCCAGTTGTTCAGGCATTTCACAATGGTCTTCAAAATACTATTTGGTATTATGGAAATCCTAAGCAGCCTATTGCTCCTGAAGTTCTTGCCTTCCTACTTTATGGTTAATTCCTTATGTCTTAGTAATCTTCGTTGGCATCCTTTGTCATTGTCATATTGAGCATTTGATTTGATGTGTTCGTGAGGGCTCGGAATGATCAGTCACAACTTGAATTCTTCCCTTCGGCTCAGACGTCTTACCAAACATGAGATGGTTCTCGCCAATCAAATTGCCATCAAATTGTGCCCCTAAGTCTATTCAACTTATAAATCCTTGATCACAACGTCTGCTTCTGATCCTCCGTTATGGAAATCATAATTATTTTGGATTAAAGCGTTGAATTGGTCAGATGTTTTCATAATCCGATGACTTCACATTCTTTCTTCCTCTAGTTGAGTACCGATACTCCCCTCAGATCCTTTATTAACCACCTGATCCTTTGGTGGGTTATGACCTGATAGTCCCTTCGTAATTCCGAACCCTTTACGAATTATTCCCGTGATACATAATGCCTTTGGCAGTTTGTATCCTTTTCTCTTGACAACCCTGCTCTACTTTCGAGCTTGTGTTAATTACTCTTGAAGATTGTGGTGTATGTTCCCAAGATGCTTCGATGGGTTGAACATATGCCTTCCCTAACCTGTGTGAACCAGAAGGATATGCAGGTTATACTACTAGCATTTTGCCAGATAAAATTTCAACACTACAAATTCTTCAAAATTGAGAAGTGGATGAAAAGTTGTGTATTGGAGAAGTGGGAGTCGACCTTGAACTTTGTATTCATGCCCATGGACACGATGCGGATCTGATCATGGAGGCTTCTCATAAAAATAACTACCCCCTTCTTATAAGTTCATCTTGTAACTGTAGTTTGGTGCTTCGCAATCATGGTTCCAACTAAGATTGTTCTTCTTTGATCCCACTTCTCGTACAAGATGAAGTACTTGCCTTCTGCATATCAATACACATGTCCATCCTCTAATATGATCTACCTTCGAGTATTACCCCTGGTATCTCGAGGATATCATGCCATTGCACCATATCTTATGAACTTTTGATGCAGACTACCTTTCCCTGTCATTGTCACTTCATGGGTTCTGGGTTGTTTGTCAACCGATCACTCTGATAAGTGAATCGATCCTGCACTCCGATTCAATAACTCTAAGTAATCTCCATTGCTTATGAGTTTAATAATCCTTCAAGTCATTCCTAGCCTGATCGGCTATATAATTATCGTGCTAAATTTTAACTGTGCTATTTGGTCCTTGGTCCCGGAGCACAATTTTTGATGATGAGCTAAGCTTACGTTGATCTTCCTTGTCATATCAATTCACCTTGAACAACAAGTTTGATTTCAAGTTTGTGTCGTACCCGTGGTTCCAATAACCCTTCGCTTCATCATTCCTTTGACTTGATGTCATCACCGATCGATTACATTTCAACATTCTGAGCTCTTCCATGATATCAATCAAATTCCTAATGAGAAATACCATCCTTGCCCCTCAATGATTGGTGTTATCATCGACAACATTCTTGCCTCCCCCCAACTCAAACTTGTTCATATAATTCTAGAAATACGTCCTTTTTGACTTGTTGATGGATTGCTGTTGAACCCATTGGCCACATCCTCATCTTTTTCCTGATAAAATTGCATGAGATGTTCTAGAAATTCCCAATGGATCCTTTGTATTCCCAAGGTCCAACCTTTACCTGATGACCATGTCAATACTATCCCAAAGCATGACTATGGTACTCCGACCATCATTAAAAACATTAGAGGCGCAATGCTAAATGTTTCTTGATCACTTATCCAAACACTGTTGTATGGGTAACATGCTATTAGAATGATTATGATGTGGTATGATGGGATGGTATCCTCCTTTGAATGTATCAAGTGACTTGACTTGGCACATGTTCACGCATGTAGTTGAATCAAATCAACATAGCCTTCATGATATTTATGTTCATGGTAGATTATATCCTACTCATGCTTGTACTCGGTGTAAATTAATTTTAATGCATGTTTACGACTGTTGTCGCTCTCTCAGTTGGTCGCTTCCCAGTCTTTTGCTAGCCTTCACCTGTACTAAGCGGGAATACTGCTTGTGCATCCAAACTCCTTAAACCCCAAAGTTGTTCCATATGAGTCCACTATACCTTCCTATAAGCGGTATTTACCTGCCGTTCCAAGTAAATTTGTATGTGCCAAACTCCAAACCTTCAAATGAAATTCTGTTTTGTATGCTCGAGCAGCTCATGTTTCAACTAGGGCTGCCTTTATCTTCCATGCTAGGTGGGTTATTTTCAAGAGGAGTGGACTCCGCTCCTCATTCATGAGAAAGGGCCGGTAACTGGGATGCCCAGTCCCATGATCCAAAAAGATCAAAGCAAATCAAAATAATTAAACAAAACTCCCCCAGTGCTGTTGTATGTTGGGCACTCGTTTGTTTCGAGCAAGCCATGGATTGATGCCTGTTGGTGGTTGGAGGAGTATAAACCTTTACCATTCTGTTTGGGAACTGCCTATAATGCATGTAGTATGGAAGATACAGCCATCTCATAGTTGTTGCGTTGACAGCAAAAGTATGCCGCTCAAAATGTTATTCAACCTCTATTTTAAAATCGAGCTCTGGCACCTCTACAAATCCCTGCTTCCCTCTGCGAAGGGCCTATCTATTTACTTTTATGTTGAGTCATCATCCTTCTTATTATAAGCACCCGCTGGAGAGCACACTGTCATTTGCATTCATTATTATTGGTTTATATTGGGTATGACTTGACTGGATCTCTTTTACAATGAATTACAATGTTTAGTCAGTCCTTGATCTTTAAAGGTGCTCTGCATTTATGTTTTGCGGTCTCAGAAAGGGCTAGCGAGATACCATTTTGTTATATCATGCTATGATTATTTTGAGAAAGTGTTGTCATCCGAGTTTTATTATTATGGCTCGCTAGCTAATTATTCCATAGATATGAGTAATTGTGAGACCTATGTGTTATTGTGAGTATGGTTAGTTCATAATATTTGCTGAAACTTGAATGCCGGCTTTTCATGTTACAACAACAAGAGCAAACAAAGTTTGTAAAAGTTTTTCTTTATCACTTTCAGTTTATCAACTGAATTGCTTGAGGAGAAGCAAAGGTTTAAGCTTGAGGGAGTTGATACGTCTTCAACGTATCTACTTTTCCAAACACTTTTGCCCTTGTTTTGGACTCTAACTTGCATGATTTGAATGAAACTAACCCGGACTGACGTTGTTTTCAGCAGAACTACCATGATGTTGTTTTATGTGTAGAAAAGAAAAGTTCTCGGAATGTCCTGGAAATCAACGGAGGCACTTTTCAGATTTAATAAGAATTTTTTTGGCGAAAGAATTAGTGCCAGGGGGCCCATGGCCTGTCCACGAGACAGGGGGGCGCCCCCCTAGGGCGCGGCCCCCTATCTCGTGGGCCCCCTGGACACCCTCCGACCTCAACTCCAACTCCATATATACCGTCTCGGGGAGAAAAAAATCAAGGAGAAAGTTTCATCGCTTTTCATGACTCGGAGCCGCCACCAAGTCCTAATCTCTCTCAGAAGGGTTGATCTGGAGTCCGTTCGGGGCTCCGGAGAGGGGGATTCATCGCCGTCGTCATCACCAACCATCCTCCATCACCAATTTCATGATGCTCACCGTCGTGCGTGAGTAATTCCATCGTAGGCTTGCTGGACGGTGATGGGTTGTATGAGATTTACCATGTAATCAAGTTAGTTTTGTTAGGATTTGATCCCTAGTATCCACTATGTTCTGAGATTGATGTTGCTATGACTTTGCTATGCTTAATGCTTGTCACTAGGGCCCGAGTGCCATGATTTCAGATCTGAACCTATTATGTTTTCATGAATATATGTGTGTTCTTGATCCTATCTTGCAAGTCTATAGTCATCTATTATGTGTTATGATCCGACAACCCCGAAGTGACAATAATCGGGATACTTCTCGATGATGACCGTAGTTTGAGGACTTCATGTATTCACTATGTGTTAATGCTTTGTTCCGGTTCTCTATTAAAAGGATGCCTTAATATCCCTTAGTTTCCGTAAGGACCCTGCTGCAACGGGAGGGTAGGACAAAAGATGTCATACAAGTTCTTTTCCATAAGCACGTATGATTGTTTATGGAATACATGCCTACATTACATTGATGAATTGGAGCTAGTTCTATATTACCCTATGTTATAACTATTGCATGAGGAATCGCATCCGGCATAATTATCCATCACTGATCTATTGCCTACGAGCTTTTCATATATTGTTCTTCGCTCATTTACTTTTCCGTTGCTACTGTTACAACTACTACAAAAACCCAAAAACATTTATCTTTACTTTTGCTACCGTTACTATTACTATCATACAACTTTTGCTACTAAACACTTTGCTGCAGATACTAAGTTATCCAGGTGTGGTTGAATTGACAACTCAACTGCTAATACTCAAGAATATTCTTTGGCTCCCCTTGTGTCGAATCAATAAATTTGGGTTGAATACTCTACCCTCGAAAGCTGTTGCGATCCCCTATACTTGTGGGTTATCATTGACCACCTAATCCTTTGGTGGGTTACGATCTGATAATCCCTTCGTATTTCCGAACCCTTTACGAATTCTTCCCGTGATACATAATGCCTTTGGCAGTTTGTATCCGTTTCTCTTGACAACCCTGCTCTACCTTCGAGCTTGTGTTAATTACTCTTGAAGATTGTGGTGTATGTTCCTAAGATGCTACGATGGGTTGAACCTATTCCTTCCCTAACCTGTGTGAACCCGAAGATTATGCAGGTTATACTCTACTAGCGTTTCGTCAAATAAAATTTCAACACTACAAATTCTTCGAAATCGAGAAGTGGATGAAAAGTTGTGTATTGGAGAAGTGGGAGTCGACCTTGAACTTTGTGTTCATGCCCATGGACACGATCCAGATCTTATCATGGAAGCTTCTCATAAAAATAACTACCCCCTTCTTATAAGTTCATCTTGTAACTGTAGTTTGGTGCTTTGCAATCATGGTTCCAACCAAGATTGTTCTTCTTTAATCCCACTTCTCGGACAAGATGAAGTACTTGCCTTCTGCATATCAATACACATGTCCATCCTCTAATATGATCTACCTTCGAGTATTACCCCGGGTATCTCAAGGATATCATGCCATTGCACCATATCTTATGAACTTTTGATGCAGACTACCTTTCCCTGTCATTGTCACTTCATGGGTTCTGGGTTGTTTGTCAACCGATCACTCTGATAAGTGAATCGATCCCGCACTCCGATTCAATAACTATAAATAATTTCCGTTGCTTATGAGTTTAATAATCCTTCAAGTCATTCCTAGCCTGATCGTCTATATAATTATCGTGCTAAATTTTAACTGTGCTATTTGGTCCTTGGTCCCGGAGCACAATTTTGAACGATGAGCTAAGCTTATATTGATCTTCCTTGTCATATCATTTCACCTTGAACAACAAGTTTGATTTCGAGTTTGTGTCATACCCGCGGTTCCAATAACCCTTCGCCTCATCATTCCTTTGACTTGATGTCATCGTCGATCGATTACATTTTCATGAAATCTCTCGACAAATGTGTCGTGATCATCATCAACATTCTGAGCTCTTCCAGGATATCATCATTCTAAATACTCATCACGATATCCAGGCAATGTTCATTATATATGCATCACATCCAAGATTAGTAGACCGACTCCTGCCTGCATCTACTACTATTACTCCGCACACCGACCGCTATCCAGCATGCATCTAGTGTATTAAGTTCATGGAAACATCGAAGCAATGCAATAAGAACGATGACATGATGTAGACAAGATCTATTTATGTAGAAATAGACCCCATCTTGTTATCCTTAATAGCAACAATACAGACGTGTCGTTTCCCCTTCTGTCACTGGGATCAAGCACCGTAAGATCGAACCCATCACAAAGCACCTCTTCCCATTGCAAGATAAATAGATCAAGTTGGCCAAAGAAAACCCAAATATCGGAGAAGAAATACGAGGCTATAATCAATCATGCATATAAGATATCAAAGAAGACTCAAATAACTTTCATAGATAAAAACATAGCTCTTATCATAAACTCAAAGTTCATCGGATCCCAACAAACACACTGCAAAAAGACTTACATTGTTGGAATTAAACATAGTCTCCTAAGACGGCTCGGACCAGGACTCAATCACCGATTAGGACATGTATAGGCTAGCTGATAGTAGTATATATATGTAGCCTACCCCTGTACTTTGTACCGTGAGCTGGAAAAGCAATAAAGAAAGCCACAGGCTCGACACAATCCTGTTAGCTATCAATCCAAAGTATTGTGTGCGTGCGTGACCTCCTTTTATCAGAATCGATCAAGTCGATTTGTAGCTACCTTAGGTTAGCCACGGACGTAAAGTGTTCCGCCGGAATAATCAATCAGGTGTGCTGCTTTTGCCGTATACGTGCACCGGCCAGTGGCAGGATTGATCGGGAGCGGTTTAGTGGCCAGCGTGGTTTTGCTTCGTCGTTCGTTGTCGGTCATCACCGTTGCTGGAATGTACTCGGCGTCGGTTCTGGGCCAACATACATCATATGGATCTCCAAGAGACCATTGTATTGATAATCAAGAGAGAGAGAGAGAGGAAGCCATCTACCTACTAACTACGGACCCGTAGGACTACAAAGAACTACTCACGCATCATCGGAGAGGCACCAATCGACATGATGAACCCCTCCGTGATGGTGTTTAGACTAGATCTGGTGTTTCTGGAACTTGCGGCGGCTGGAATTGATTTTCATAGACTCCCCTAGGGTTTTTGGAATATTGGGGTATTTATAGAGCAAAGAGGTGGTGCGGGAGGCCAACAAGGAGGGAACAACCCACCGGGTCGCGCCTGGGCCACCAGGCGCGCCGTGGTGGGTTGTGATCCCCTCAGAGCTCCCCTCAGGTGCGTTCCTAGCCCACTAGATGTCTTCTGGTCCACAAAAAATCCACAAAAGATTTCACTGCGTTTGGACTCCATTTGGTATTGATTTCCTGCGATGTAAAAAACATGCAGAAAACAACAACTAGCACTGGGCACTATGTCAAGAGGTTAGTACCGAAAAATGATATGAAATGACTATAAAATGATTGTAAAACATCCAAGAATGATAATATAACATCATGGAACAATAAAATATTATAGATACGTTGGAGACGTATCAGCATCCCCTAGCTTAATTCCTGCTCCTCCTTGAGTAGGTAAATTATAAAAACAGAATTTTTGATGTGGAATGCTGCCTAACATGTTCATCACATTTTGTTTTCTTGGTAGCATGGACATTTGGACTTTTATATGGTTCAAAGCAATAGTCTAGCTTTGACATGAAGGCTTTAATACTCAAGCATACCGACAAGCATCCATGTCTTTCAAAATATTAACACTAAAGCAAGTTATCCCTAGCCCATTATGCTCAACCATTGATCCATTCATGAAACACACTCGAATATTAGCTACACCCAATGCTCAAATACGATCATAGTGCCCCTTAGTTGGTGCTTTATGAGAGAAGATGGAGACTCAAATTCAAAATAAAAATCGCATAAAGTAAAAGAAAGGCGCTTCGCACAGGGAAGTAGGGATTTGCAGAGGTGCTAGAGCTCAAAGCGAAAATTGAGAGATAAAAACATTTTGGAAGGCATACTTTTCCCACCAACGAAAATGACTGAGAGCTCCCAACACTTTCCATGCTAGATACATCATAGGCGGTTCCCAAACCGAAAATAAAGTTTATTCATTTTTCCACCATTACTTTCACTTTCCATGGCTAACCGTATCCACGGGTGCCCTCCATACCAACACTTTCCAAGGAATTTATTATTTGATAACATAAAGTAAATTCATTTTTCATTTCGGGACTGGGCATCCCTAATACCTTTGCCATACTCTCGTGCAATGACAAGTGAATAAACACTCATCGTGAGAATAACACATCTAGCATGGAAAATATTGTCCACCCCTCACCGCCTCGTGAGCGGTACGAGCACACAAAAGAGAAATTTATTTTGAAAATTAGAGATGGCGCATGCAAATTTGCTTAGAACGGCACGGAAATACCGCATATAGGTGTTGGGGAACGTTACAGAAAATTAAAATTTTTCCTACGATTTCACTAAGATCCATCTATGAGTTCATCTAAGCAACGAGTCAAGGGAGTGAGTTTGCATCTACATACCACTTGTAGATCGAGTGCGGAAGCGTTCAAGGGGTTGGTGATGATGGAGTCGTACTCGACGTGATTCGGATCACCGATGACCAAGTGCTGAACGGACAGCACCTCCGCGTTCAACACACGTACGGTACGGGCGACGTCTCCTCCGTCTTGATCCAGCAAGGAGGAAGGAAAGGTTGAGGAAGACAGCTCCAACGGCAGCACGACGGCGTGGTGTTGTTCGTGCAGCAGTACTCCGACAGAGCTTCGCCAAGCACGTACGGAGGAGGAGAGGTGTTGGGGAGGGGAGGGGCTGCGCCTTGGCTTGTGTTCAGCAGCCCTCCCCTCACCCCTCTATATATAGGAGGAGATGGGCAAGGGGGCCGGCCCTCTAGGGGAAACCCTAGAGGGGGGCGGCGGCCAAAGGGAGAGGGAAAAAGGGTGGCTTGCCCCCCAAGCTAGGGGGGCGCCCCCTTTAGGGTTTCCCCTCCCCTTGCCCTAGCCGCATGGGCCTAGGTGGGGAGGCGCGCCCAGCCCACTAGGGGTTGGCTTCCTCTCCCACACAGCCCATGTGCCCCCCCCGGGCGGGGTGGCCCCACCCGGTGGACCCCCGGAACCCTTCCGGTGGCCCTGGTACAATACCGGTATGCCACCGAAACTTTCCGGTGTCCGTTTAACAACTTTCCTTATATAAATCTTTACCTCCAGACCATTCCGGAACTCCTCGTGACGTCCGGGATCTCATCCTGGACTCCGAACAACATTCGGTAATCACATACTTGTCTTCCTGATAACCCTAGCGTCACCGAACCTTAAGTGTGTAGACCCTACGGGTTCGGGAGACATGCAGACATGACCGAGACGACCTCAGGTCAATAACCAACAGCGGGATCTGGATACCCATGTTGGCTCCCACATGCTCCTCGATGTTGTAATCGGATGAACCACGATGTCGAGGATTCGATCAAACCCCGTATGCAATTCCCTTTGTCAATCGGTACGTTACATGCCCGAGACTCGATCGTCGGTATCCCAATACCTCGTTCAGTCTCGTTACCGGCAAGTCACTTTACTCGTACCGCAATGCATGATCCCGTGATCAAACACTTGGTCACCTTGAGCTCATTATGATGATGCATTACCGAGTGGGCCCAGAGATACCTCTCCGTCATACGGAGTGACAAATCCCAGTCTCGATCCGTGTCAACCCAATAGACACTTTCGGAGATACCTGTAATGCACCTTTATAGTCACCCAGTTACGTTGTGACGTTTGGTACACCCAAAGCACTCTTACGGTATCCGGGAGTTACACGATCTCATGGTCTAAGGAAGAGATACTTGACATTGAAAAAGCTCTAGCAAAACGAACTACACGATCTTGTGCTATGCTTAATATTGGGTCTTGTCCATCACATCATTCTCCTAATGATGTGATCCCGTTATCAACGACATCCAATGTCCATAGCCAGGAAACCATGACTATCTGTTGATCACAACGAGCTAGTCAACTAGAGACTCACTAGGGACATATTGTGGTCTATGTATTCACGCGTGTATTACGATTTTCGGATAATACAGTTATAGCATGAATAAAAGACTATTATCATGAACAAAGAAATATAATAATAACACTTTTATTATTGCCTCTAGGGCATATTTCCAACAGTCTCCCACTTGCACTAGAGTCAATAATCTAGTTACATTGTGATGAATCGAACACCCATAGAGTTCTGGTGTTGATCATGTTTCGCTCGCGAGAGAGGTTTAGTCAACGGATCTGCGACATTCAGATCCGTATGTACTTTGCAAATTTCTATGTCTCCATCTTGAACATTCTCATAGATGGAGTTGAAACGACGCTTGATGTGCCTGGTCTTCTTGTGAAATCTGGGCTCCTTCGCAAGGGCAATAGCTCCAGTATTGTCACAGAAAAGTTTGATCGGCCCCGACGCATTGGGTATGACTCCTAGGTCGGTGATGAACTCCTTCACCCAAATAGCTTCATGCGCTGCATCCGAGGCTGCCATGTACTCCGCTTCACATGTAGATCCCGCCACGACGCTCTGCTTGCAGCTGCACCAGCTTACTGCTCCACCATTCAACATATACACGTATCCGGTTTGTGACTTAGAGTCATCTAGATCTGTGTCAAAGCTAGCGCCGACGTAACCCTTTACGACGAGCTCTTCGTTACCTCCATAAACGAGAAACATGTCCTTTGTCCTTTTCAGGTACTTTAGGATATTCTTGACCATTGTCCAGTGTTCCTTGCCGGGATTACTTTGGTACCTTCCTACCAAACTTACGGCAAGGTTTACATCAGGTCTGGTACACAGCATGGCATACATAATAGATCCTATGGCTGAAGCATAGGGGATGACACTCATCTCTTCTATATCTTTTGCCGTGGTCGGGCATTGAGCCGAGCTCAATCTCACACCTTGCAATACAGGCAAGAACCCTTTCTTGGACTGATCCATTTTGAACTTCTTCAAAATTTTATCAAGGTATGTGCTTTGTGAAAGACCTATGAGGCGTCTCGATATATTTCTATAGATCTTGATGCCTAATATATAAGCAGCTTCTCCAAGGTCCTTCATTGAAAAACACTTATTCAAGTAGGCCTTAATGCTGTCAAAAAGTTCCATATCATTTCCCATCAAGAGTATGTCATCTACATATAATATGAGAAATGCTACAGAGCTCCCACTCACTTTCTTGTAAACGCAGGCTTCTCCATCAGTCTGCATAAACCCAAACGCTTTGATCATCTCATCAAAGCGAATATTCCAACTCCGAGATGCTTGCACCAGCCCATAAATGGATCGCTGGAGCTTGCATACTTTGTTAGCGTTCTTAGGATCGACAAAACCTTCTGGCTGCATCATATACAGTTCTTCCTTAAGATAACCGTTAAGGAATGCCATTTTGACGTCCATCTGCCATATCTCATAATCATAGTATGTGGCAATTGCTAACATGATTCGGACGGACTTAAGCTTCGCTACGGGAGAGAAAGTCTCATCGTAGTCAATCCCTTGAACTTGCCGATAACCCTTAGCGACAAGTCGAGCTTTATAGATGGTGACATTACCATCCGCGTCCGTCTTCTTCTTAAAGATCCATTTGTTTTCTATCGCTCGCCGATCATCGGGCAAGTCAGTCAAAGTCCATACTTTGTTTTCATACATGGATTATATCTCGGATTTCATGGCTTCTAGCCATTTGTTGGAATCTGGGCCCGCCATCGCTTCTTCATAGTTCGAAGGTTCACCGTTGTCTAACAACATGATTTCTAGGACAGGGTTGCCGTACCACTCTGGTGCGGAACGTGTCCTTGTGGACCTACGAAGTTCAGTAGCAACTTGATCTGAAGTACCTTGATCATCATCATTATTTTCCTCTTCAGTTGGTGTAGGCATCACAGGAACATTTTCTTGAGCTGCACTACTTTCCCGTTCAAGAGGTAGTACTTCATCGAGTTCTACTTTCCTCCCACTTACTTCTTTCGAGAGAAACTCTTTTTCCAGAAAGGATCCGTTCTTGGCAACAAAGATCTTGCCCTCGGATCTTAAGTAGAAGGTATACCCAATGGTTTCTTTAGGGTATCCTATGAAGACGCATTTTTCCGACTTGGGTTCGAGCTTTTCAGGTTGAAGTTTCTTGACATAAGCATCACATCCCCAAACTTTTAGAAACGACAGCTTAGGTTTCTTCCCAAACCACAATTCATACGGTGTCGTCTCAACGGATTTAGACGGTGCCCTATTTAAAGTGAATGTAGCTGTCTCTAGAGCGTATCCCCAAAATGATAGTGGTAAATCGGTAAGAGACATCATAGATCGCACCATATCTAATAGAGTGCGATTACGACGTTCGGACACACCGTTACGCTGAGGTGTTCCAGGCGGCGTTAGTTGTGAAACGATTCCACATTTCCTTAAGTGTGTACCAAATTCGTGACTTAAGTATTCTCCTCCATGATCTGATCGTAGGAATTTTATCTTTCGGTCACGTTGATTCTCTACCTCATTCTGAAATTCCTTGAACTTTTCAAAGGTCTCAGACTTGTGTTTCATTAAGTAGACATACCCATATCTACTCAAGTCATCAGTGAGAGTGAGAACATAACGATATCCTCCGCGAGCCTCAACGCTCATTGGACCGCACACATCGGTATGTATGATTTCCAACAAGTTGGTTGCTCGCTCCATTGTTCCGGAGAACGGAGTCTTGGTCATCTTGCCCATGAGGCATGGTTCGCATGTGTCAAACGATTCATAACCGAGAGCCTCCAAAAGTCCATCAGCATGGAGTTTCTTCATGCGCTTGACACCAATGTGACCAAGGCAGCAGTGCCACAAGTATGTGGGACTATCGTTATCAACTTTACATCTTTTGGTATTCACACTATGAATATGTGTAACATTACGCTCGAGATTCATTATGAATAAACCATTGACCATAGGGGCATGACCATAAAACGTATCTCTCATATAAATGGAACAACCATTATTCTCGGATTTAAATGAGTAGCCATCTCGTATCAAACGAGATCCAGATACAATGTTCATGCTCAAACTTGGTACAAAATAACAATTATTAAGGTTTATAACTAATCCCGTAGGTAAATGTAGAGGTAGCGTGCCGACTGCGATCACATTGACCTTGGAACCGTTCCCGACGCGCATCGTCACCTCGTCCTTCGCCAGTCTCTGCTTATTCCGCAGCTCCTGCTGTGAGTTACAAATATGAGCAACGACACCGGTATCAAATACCCAGGAGTTACTATGAGTACTGGTAAGGTACACATCAATTACATGTATATCAAATATACCTTTAGTGTTTCCGGCCTTCTTACCCGCTAAGTATTTGGGGCAGTTCCGCTTCCAGTGACCCTTCCCCTTGCAATAAAAGCACTCAGTCTCAGGCTTGGGTCCATTCTTTCACTTCTTCCCGGCAACTGGCTTACCGGGCGCGGCAACCTCCTTTCCGTCCTTCTTGAAGTTCTTCTTACCCTTGCCCTTCTTGAACTTAGTGGTCTTATTGACCATCAACACTTGATGTTCTTTCTTGATTTCACCCTCTGCTGACTTCAGCATAGAAAATACTTCAGGAATGGTCTTTACCATCCCCTGCATATTGTAGTTCATCACAAAGCTCTTGTAGCTTGGTGGGAGCAACTGAAGGATTCTGTCAATGACTGCCTCATCAGGGAGGTTAATATTCAGCTGGGTCATACGGTTGTGCAACCCAGACATCTTGAGTATGTGCTCACTGACAGAACTATTTTCCTCCATCTTACAACTATAGAACTTGTCGGAGATGTCATATCTCTCGACCCGGGCGTGAGCTTGGAAAACTAGTTTCAGCTCTTCGAACATCTCATATGCTCCGTGATGTTCAAAACGCTTTTGGAGCCCCGGTTCTAAGCTGTAAAGCATGCCGCACTGAACGAGGGAGTAATCATCAGCACGAGACTGCCAAGCATTCATAATGTCTTGGTTCTCTGGGACGGGAGCGTCACCTAGCGGTCCTTCTAGGACATATTGTTTCCTGGTAGCTATGAGGATGATCCTCAGGTTCCGGACCCAGTCCGTATAGTTGCTGCCATCATCTTTCAGCTTGGTTTTCTCTAGGAACGCGTTGAAGTTCAAGTTGACATGAGCGTTGGCCATTTGATCTACAAGACATATTTGCAAAAGGTTTTAGACTAAGTTCATGATAATTAAGTTCATCTAATCAAATTATTGAATGAACTCCCACTCAGATTTGACATCCCTCTAGTCATCTAAGTGTTACACGATCCGAGTCGACTAGGCCGTGTCCGATCATCACGTGAGACGGACTAGTCATTGTCGGTGAACATTCTCAAGTTGATCGTATCTTCCATATGACTCGTGTTCGACCTTTCGGTCTCCGTGTTCCGAGGCCATGTCTGTACATGCTAGGCTCGTCAAGTTAACCCTAAGTGTTTTGCATGTGTAAAACTGTCTTACACCCATTGTATGTGAACGTAAGGATCTATCACACCCGATCATCATGTGGTGCTTCGAAACGACGAACTTTAGCAACGGTGCACAGTTAGGGGAGAACACTTCTTGAAATTGTTGTAAGGGATCATCTTATTTACTACCGTCGTTCTAAGTAAACAAGATGCATAAAACATAATAAACATCACATGCAATTACATAAAGTAGTGACATGATATGGCCAATATCATATAGCTCCTTTGATCTTCATCTTCGGGGCTCCATGATCATCTTGTCACCGGCATGACACCATGATCTCCATCATCATGATCTCCATCATCGTGTCTTCATGAAGTTGTCACGCCAACGACTACTTCTACTTCTATGACTAACGCGTTTAGCAATAAAGTAAAGTAGTTTACATGGCGTTCTTCAATGACACGCAGGTCATACAAAAAATAAAGACAACTCCTATGGCTCCTGCCGGTTGTCATACTCATTGACATGCAAGTCGTGATTCCTATTACAAGAACATGATCTCATACATCACAATATATCATTCATCATTCATCACAACTTCTGGCCATATCACATCACATGACAATTGCTGCAAAAACAAGTTAGACGTCCTCTAATTGTTGTTGCATCTTTTACGTGGCTGCAATTGGGTTCTAGCAAGAACGTTTTCTTACCTACGAATGACCACAACGTGATCTTGTCAACTTCTATTTACCCTTCATAAGGACCCTTTTCATCGAATCCACTTCAACTAAAGTGGGAGAGACAGACACCCGCCAGCCACCTTATGCAACTAGTGCATGTTGGTCGGTGGAACCGGTCTCACGTAAGCATACGTGTAAGGTTGGTCCGGGCCGCTTCATCCCACAATACCGCTGAAGCAAGATAAGACTAGTAGCGGCAAGCAAGTTGACAAGATCTACGCCCACAACAAAATTGTGTTCTACTCGTGCAAAGAGAACTACGCACAGACCTAGCTCATGATGCCACTATTGGGGAACGTTGCAGAAAATTAAATTTTTTCCTATGATTTCACCAAGATCCATCTATGAGTTCATCTAAGCAACGAGTCAAGGGAGTGAGTTTGCATCTACATACCACTTGTAGATCGAGTGCGGAAGCGTTCAAGGGGTTGGTGATGATGGAGTCGTACTCGATGTGATTCGGATCACCGATGACCAAGTGCTAAACGGACAGCACCTCCGTGTTCAACACACGTACGGTACGGGCGACGTCTCCTTCCTCTTGATCCAGCAAGGAGGAAGGAGAGGTTGAGGAAGACAGCTCCAACGGCAGCACGACGGCGTGGTGTTGTTGGTGCAGCAGTACTCCGACAGAGCTTCGCCAAGCACGTACGGAGGAGGAGAGGTGTTGGGGAGGGGAGGGCCTGCGCCTTGGCTTGTGTTCAGCAGCCCTCCCCTCACCCCTCTATATATAGGAGGAGAGGGGCAAGGGGGCCGGCCCTCTAGGGGAAACCCTAGAGGGGGGCGGCGGACAAAGGGAGAGGGAAAAAGGGTGGCTTGCCCCCCAAGCTAGGGGGGCGCCCCCTTTAGGGTTTCCCCTCCCCTTGCCCTAGCCGCATGGGCCTAGGTGGGGAGGCGCGCCCAGCCCACTAGGGGCTGGCTCGCTCTCCCACACAGCCCATGTGGCCCCCCGGGGAGGGGTGGCCCCACCCGGTGGACCCCGGAACCCTTCCAGTGGCCCCGGTACAATACTGGTATGCCACCGAAACTTTCCGGTGTCCGTTTAACAACTTTCCTTATATAAATCTTTACCTCCAGACCATTCCAGAACTCCTCGTGACGTCCGGGATCTCATCCTGGACTCCGAACAACATTCGGTAATCACATACTTGTCTTCCTGATAACCCTAGCGTCACCGTACCTTAAGTGTGAAGACCCTACGGGTTCGGGAGACATGCAGACATGACCGAGACGACCTCAGGTCAATAACCAACAGCGGGATCTGGATACCCATGTTGGCTCCCACATGCTCCTCGATGTTGTAATCGGATGAACCACGATGTTGAGGATTCGATCAAACCCCGTATGCAATTCCCTTTGTCAATCGGTGCGTTACATGCCCGAGACTCGATCGTCGGTATCCCAATACCTCGTTCAGTCTCGTTACCGGCAAGTCACTTTACTCGTACCGCAATGCATGATCCCGTGATCAAACACTTGGTCACCTTGAGCTCATTATGATGATGCATTACCGAGTGGGCCCAGAGATACCTCTCCGTCATACGGAGTGACAAATCCCAGTCTCGATCCGTGTCAACCCAACAGACACTTTCGGAGATACCTGTAATGCACCTTTATAGTCACCCAGTTACGTTGTGACGTTTGGTACACCCAAAGCACTCTTACGGTATCTGGGAGTTACACGATCTCATGGTCTAAGGAAGAGATACTTGACATTGAAAAAGCTCTAGCAAAACGAACTACACGATCTTGTGCTATGCTTATTATTGGGTCTTGTCCATCACATCATTCTCCTAATGATGTGATCCCGTTATCAACGACATCCAATGTCCATAGCCAGGAAACCATGACTATCTGTTGATCACAACGATCTAGTCAACTAGAGACTCACTAGGGACATATTGTGGTCTATGTATTCACACGTGTATTACGATTTTTGGATAATACAGTTATAGCATGAATAAAAGACTATTATCATGAACAAAGAAATATAATAATAACACTTTTATTATTGCCTCTAGGGCATATTTCCAACAATAGGTAGGTATAGTGGACTCGTATGGCAGAAGTGGTTTAAAGGGTTTTGGATGCACAAGTAGTGATCATACTTAGTGAAAAATGAAGGCTAGCAAAAAGATTGAGAAGCGACCAACCAAAAAGCGAAAAATCTCATAATCAAGCATTAAGCATAAGTAACACCGAATAATGTACCACAAGTAGGATATAAATTTCATTGCATAACTATTGACTTTCGTGCTTGCATAGGGAATCACAAACCTTAAAATCAATATTATTACTAAAGCACAATTACTCATCAACATGACTCACATATCATATCGTCATATCTCAAAACCATTACTAAGAATCAAGTTTATTTTGTCCAATGATCTTCATGAAAGTTTTCATTATATCCTCCTTGGATATCTATCACTTTGGGACTATTTTCATATGTTGCTTTTGATAAGCTCAAATAAATTTAACTGAAGAACATGAGCACATTTTTTCTTTCTTTCTCTCAAAAATAATCTAAGTGAAGCAAGAGAGACTTTCTTACAATTTTACTAACTCCCAATAAATCTAAATGAAGCATGAGAGCATTTCTTCAAAAATAACAAAGCACACTGTGCTCAAAAAGATATAAGTGAAGCACTAGAGCAATTCCATGGCTCTAGAAATTTAAGCGAAGCATAGGAGCAAGCATAGCATAATTTTTTGTTCTCTCGAAAAGGTGTATCCAACAAGGATTCAAGACCTAAAACACAAAGCAAATCAAGCAAAGACTCATATCATACAAGACGCTCCAAGCAAAACTCATAATATGTGACGAATAAAAGTATAGTTCCAAGTGAAATACTGATGGTTGTTAGAAGAAAGAGGGGAAGCCACTCGGGGGCATCCCCAAGCTTAGTTGCTTGCTAATTCTTGAATATTATCTTGGGCTGCCTCGGGCATCCCCAAGCTTAGCCTTTTGCTAATCCGTATTCCTACATCCATCGTAAGATCACCCAAAAATTGAAAACTTCAATCACACAAAACTCAACAAAACCTTCATGAGAACCGTTAGTATAAGAAAGCAAACCACTACTATAAGTACTGTTGAAAAACTATTCGTATTTTATTTTTGCATTATATATACTGTATTACAACATTTCTATGGCAAAAACTCATCAACAAAAACTGTAGAATCATCAAAACAAGCACACAACGCAAAGAAAACAGAATATGTCAAAAACAGAACAGTCTGTAGCAATCTGACTACTTTGAGTACTTCTGCAACTGCAAAAATTCTGAAAAATTAGGAAGATGTGAATAATTTTTTTATTAATCTTCTGCAAAAAGAATAAACTCACAAGCACTCTTCTGATAAAAATGAAAAATAATTACGTGAGCGCAAAAGTTTCTGTTTTTCAGCAAGATCAAATCAACTTTCACCCACATCATCCCAAAGGCATTGCTTGGAATAAACACTAATTTAAACCACAAAAACACATCTACCCAGAGGTATAACTGGGTATTTTATTGAAAACAGCAAGAAAACCAAAAAGCAAAAAGATACAAGTTGGGTTGCCTCCCAACAAGCGTTATCGTTTCACGCCCCTAGCTAGGCATAACGTGTTGGATCTCAGTTTTGTCATCTTTAGTTCTAGATCCATATGATGCCCTCATGATTGATTCACATGGTGGCCTAATTCTTGTTTTAGGTAAGTGTTCCATACCATTCCTTAGTGGAAATTAAAATTTAATATTGCCTCCTTTCATATCAATCACGACACCAATAGTACGTAAAAATGGTCTACCAAGTATAATTGAACAAGACAGATTGTAATCAATATCAAGAACAATAAAATCTATGGGCACATAATTCCTATTTGCAAGAATAAGAACATCATTAATTCTTCCCATAGGATTTTTAATAGTAGAATCCGCCAAGTGCAGATTTAAAGTGCATTCTTCAATAAAAGTATTCATTGTGAGTAATTTTCCAAAATATTGTCTAGCAATTTAGTAGCTTCACCAAAAGTAATTACCATAAAAGTATCCTCCGCAGAGGAATCTAAAAGATTACGAGAAACAAAAGTCAATCCCATATAAAAATGTTGTATGATCATCCAAAGATTTAACCCATGAGTTGGGCAATTCCTTAGCATCAATTTCATCCTTTCCCAAGATTGTGCAACATGCTCATGTTCAAGTTGCTTGAAATTCATGATCTGTGTTCTAAGGGAAATAGATACTATTGCGAGGCAAAGAAGAAAACCATTTTTTGCACGATCTCGCAAAGAAAATGGGGATAATTTCAACTTCACAACATCATTGTCCACATCTTTTTTATTTTGCATATCACATAATTCCACGAATGTGTTAAGATGGGACGCGACATCCTCATTAGGAGTACCGACAAATTGATCTTTCATAACAAGATTCAGCAAAGCAATATTCATATCACAAGACTCCGCACTAGTGGCGGGAGGAGCAATCAGAGTGCTGATAAAATCATTGTTGTTGGTATTGGAGAAATCACACAACTTGGTGTTCTCTTGAGTATGATGACTTCACAACAAGATTGCATTCAAAAACAGATCTGACGAGAAAATGGCAAATGAAAAAGAAGGCGAATAAAACAACAATTTTTTGTGAAGTGGGGAGAGGAAAAGAGAGGCAAATAGCAAATAATATAAATTGCGAGGAGATGAGATTTGTGATTAGAACCTGCTTGATGTTGAAGATCCTTCCCGAAAACGGCGCTAGAAATTCCTTTTGATGTCCGCTAAAACTACGTCGGTATTTCCCCAAAGAGGAAGGGATGATGCAGTATAGCGACAATAGGTATTTCCCTCAGTGATGAGATCAAGGTTATCGAACCAGTAGGAGAACCTCCTAACACCACGTAAACAACAACTGTACACAAATAACAAATACTCGCAACCCGACGTGTTAAAGGGGTTGTATATCCCTTTCGGGTACGGCGCCTCAAGTAGGCAAGATAATGTGAGATAATTGTGGTAGATAGGATAAATATATCGCGGAATGAATAAATTGCACCAAGGTATCTTCGTATTTTTGGTTTAATAGATCTAGAAATAAAAGCAAGGGAAAATAGATCGCAAAGGCAGATATGATGAGAAGAGAGCCGGGGGCCGTAGGTTTCACTAGTGGCTTCTCTCGAGAAAAATAGCAAATGGTGGGAAAACAATTACTGTTGGGCAATTGATAGAACTTCAAATAATCATGACGATATCCAGGCAATGATCATTATATAGGCATCACGTCCAAGATTAGTAGACCGACTCCTGCCTGCATCTACTACTATTACTCCACAAATCGACCGCTATCCAGCATGCATCTAGTCTATTAAGTTCATGAAAAAATGGAGTAATGCAATAAGAATGATGACATGATGTAGACAAGATCTATTTATGTAGAAATAGACCCCATCTTGTTATCCTTAATAGCAATGATAAATACGTGTCGTTTCCCCTTCTGTCACTGGGATCAAGCGCCGTAAGATCGAACCCATCGCAAAGCACCTCTTCCCATTACAAGATAAATAGATCAAGTTGGCCAATTAAAACCCAAATATCGGAGAAGAAATATGAGGCTATAATCAATCACGCATATAAGAGATCAAAGAAGACTCAAATAACTTTCATGGATAAAAACATAGATCTGATCATAAACTCAAAGTTCATCGGATCCCAACAAACACACCGCAAAAAGACTTACATCATATGGATCTCCAAGATACCATTGTATTGATAATCAAGAGAGAGAGAAAGCCATCTAGCTACTAACTACAGACCCGTAGGTGTACAAAGAACTACTCCCGCATCATCGGAGAGGCACCAATGGACATGATGAACCCCTGCATGATGGTGTCTAGATTGGATTTGGTGTTTCTGGAACTTGCGGCGGCTGGAATTGATTTTCATCGAATCCATCAGGGTTTCTGGAATATTGGGGTATTTATAGAGCAAAGAGGCGGTGCAGGAGGCCAACAAGGAGGGCACAACTCACCGGGGTGTGCCTGGGCCCCCAGGCACACCCTGGTGTTTTGTGCTCCCCTCGGAGCACCCCTCAGGTGCATTCCTGGCCCACTGGACGTCTTCTGGTCCAAAAAAAAATCCACATAAAGTTTCGCCACGTTTTACTCTATTTGATATTGATTTCTTGCGATGTAAAAAACATGCAAAAAACAATAACTGGCACTAGGCACTATGTTAATAGGTTAGTACCAAGAAATGATATAAAATGACTATAAAATGATTGTAAAACATCCAAGAATGATAATATAACAGCATGGAACAATCAAAAATTATAAATACGTTGCAGACGTATCATCCACCGTCCTAGTGCTCTCGACGCGGCGTGGTCAAATGTGGAGAGGATGACAGCTGGGTCCACGGCTGCACGCAAGGAAGTGCCTCCTTATTACACACAAAATAATGATTCCTCCACCTGATAGCAGGGACCCATTGCAAGCGCCTCTGTATTTCACGAAAAAAAGTTCCTCCCGCTGACAGCTCGGACCCACCAGCTATATCTTCGCACGCAAGGAAGTGCCTCCTTATTACGGAAAAAATGAATAACCCCGCTGTTAGGTGGGACCCACCATATTTGGAGGCTGACTTGTCGGCCTACTAAGTTGACGCGGACGCAGGGTTTTGTCAACTTAGTCAATATAAATGATTCTAGCTGCGATGACCGTATGATGTCCATCGAACAGTCGTCATGCTTCTTCAACCTCTGGTCTTCTTACTCCAGCCGCCCAAACCATCCCAGGCCATGTCGCCTGCTCCTGCCTCCTGTGGCCGGCTGTGCTGCCGCACAGGCCTCACTGACCCCTCCTACTTCAACCACTGGCCAGGCCATTGCTCTACTCACCCACAAACCCCGTTATTCTGCAGTGACGGCAGCCTCACACCACAGCTGAACCAGTCAACCCTCATACTCCCCCCCCCCCCCGCGTGGGCATGCACTACCTCGTCTTCCCCAGCTCCATGTCGTCCCCTTCTTAGGCCTTGCCGTCGTCCACCGCATTGGTGCTCTCGGTGCGGCATGGTCAATGTGGTCAAGGAATGACTTCCATCGGAAGAGGACTGTACATGGAGAGGCTGACAGCTGGGTCCACGGCCCGCAGCAAGTAAGTGCCTCTTTATTATGCGTAAAATAATTATTCCTCCACCTGACAGCGGGGATCCACCGGAAGGGCCTCTATATTTTGCCGAAAAACATTTCCCCTTGACAGCTGAGACCCACAAATTATATCTTCGCATGCAAGGAAGTGCCTCCTTATCGTCCCTGATAGCTGGGACCCACCCGGTTAAACCGTACATAGGGTTGTCTGTCTGGTCATGAATGTATACGTACATACTGGTCAATCGGTCTCTCTGCAACAATGAACCATGGCCGAGCAAGCAGTGGCATGTGTAGTAGTAGAGCCCCCGACGTAGCAGTTCAGGCAGTCCAGTCAAAACGTGTACACGTACATATAGCGAGATGCAAAAAATACGGCCATGTATGTACATACAGGTGGGGTCTCGAACGCCTACTTGCACATATGTATGGCCAGGACTTGTGTACATGGAGAGGCAAAGGACAACATTAATGGGGTCCTATTCATCGGACAGCCAACCGGCTGGGTCAGAACAGAGAGACAACATCCTGTCAATTGGGAGGCAACAGACTGGGTCGAAATGCGTCCTGTTCAACGGGAGCCAACCGGCTTGGACGAAACAGCCGAAACGGGATCAGGCGTACCGCAATACGAAGGAAACAGACTTGTGTTTGAGCTCCTACGGTTGAAACGGGGTACTGTTGATCAGGAGGGGTGTGGCGTACCGCAAAACGGAGGAAATGGACCTGTGTTGGAGCACTACGGTCGAAACGAGGGCCCTATTCATCAGGTGGGGTGCGGCGTACCACAAAACGGGACTCCACGGGCTACTGTTCACCCACTGTCGGCTTCCTTCAACCTCCACCTGCACTGTTCATCCACCGCGTCTTCTTCCTGCCTCCGCCAACTACTGTTCATCAACGGGCAACTGTTCATCATGTCCTCCACCGGCTACTATTCAACCAGCCCTCCATGGGGTCCTGTTCATCCACCCCAACCATCTCAACTGTGGCGGCCTCCTCTCGGGGTCCTGTTCATCCAGCGGCAACGACCTACTACCACGGGGTCATGTTCATCCAACCCCCACCTGGAACAGTTCATCCAACCCCAACCACGTACGTCTCGACTCGTTCAACCAACCCCCATGTTCACTGTTCATCAAGAGGTAGCAGGTTCAATCGGCTTCAGTAAGCAGTAGCAGCAGCGATCATCGCTTGGGTTCAGTTAGCAGCAGTAACGAAGGAATCGCTCGGTTTTTGTGAACAGCTAAGGGATCGATCGCTCGGGTTCGGTAACATAGCTAGTGCAATCGCTCGGGTTTAGTAAGTGAACGCCTCGCTCGGGTTCAGTTAGAAACGCGCAAACCTCCGTATATGAGAGAAACGCGCAAACCTCCGTGCATCGCTCGGCCCCGACCACCCCACCATAACCGGGAAATCCCCGGAATTTTCCTCGCCCTCGCTTCTACCATGATTTTTTCTGTCATGGACGGCCCAAAGAATGTCATGCAGGTGAATCTCCTGCCCGCCCAGGATGAAAAGCCCATTTTTTGTCATGATTTGTTGTCATAGAAGTAGGAGCCCACCACATCTATGATGATACCGGGTTTTGTCACAATTATCAACATAGAAGTGTCATAAGCATGACATATGTTTGTTCATTTGGGCCAAAATGTCACGGATGTGTCTTTTTTTGTAGTGAGAGGAGGAGGAAAATTATGAGGATGGGGTTGATCAAAATTAGAACTATGTCCCACCAGCACCAGCACCACCAGGTCGTCCTCATGCATATAATCGCAACGGTAGGGCTGCACCACCACCTCAGGTACGAGATTATGACCATATTCCTAAACTGAAATTGAATATTCCCCCGTTTGAGGGTAGATACATTCCTAATGTCTATCTTACCTCGGAGTTAGAAACTAAACAATGTTTCACATGCTTACAATATCCTGAGGAGAGACGTGTTGCTGTTGTTGTTTGTGAATCACTAGTTTTTCTTCTGTTTGATGGTCTGAACGTTGTAGATTATATTCTATTCCAGCTACTTGGGCTGCTTTGAAAACTGCTACGCGTACTCATTGGGTTCCACCATATTATCAACGTGAATTACTTCAAAAATTGCAGCGTTTAAGACAAGGAAAAAAACTCTATAGAGGAATATTATCACGGATTAGAAACTGGCATGATTAGATGTGGTATTGTTGAGGATAAAGAAGCTATGCTTGCATGTTTTATTAGTGGATTAAATAGAGAGATTCAGACTATTTTAGAGTACAGGGACTATAACAATATCACTCGTTTATTCCATCTTGCTTGCAAAGCTGAACGTGAAGTGCAGGATCGACAAGCATTGGCGCGGACTAACTTTTCTGCAGGTCGAATTTCATCATGGACACCGTGTGCATCCTCTAGTTCCACTTGTTCTGCTACGCTGACACCTCCATCAGCTGCCACCTCCAACCGTGATACAAGAAAGTAGACACAACCACCACTATCTGCCAAGAGCACACCTTTCGGGCCTGCACAAAGCTCTCCTTCATCCATGGCATCAACAGGGCAAACACATGATATTATTTGTCATCGTTGCAAGGGTGGAGGTCATTATGCGAGAGAATGCCCATCTAAGCGATGATTGCTACTGAGGATGGTGGGTATGAGTCTGCTAGTGACTATGATGAGGAGACTTTGGCTCTTATTATAAGTGAAGAACATGGTGGAGATGATTCTGAACAGGAGATGCAATACATGGCTGCTGAAGTCGCTCACATGTATGAAAGTTTAGTTGCTCAATGTGTTTTGAGTGTTGATACGTCTCCAACGTATCTATAATTTTTTATTGTTTATATTACCCCTTTTGGATGTCTATGGGCTTTATTTTACATATTTATATCATTTTTAGGACTAACCTACTAACCGGAGGCCCAGCCCGTATTGCTGTTTTTTTGCCTATTTCAGTATTTCAAAGAAAAGGAATATCAAATGGAGTCCAAACGGAATGAAACCTTCGGGAGCGTGATATTTGGAACGAACATGATCCAGAGAGCTTGGAGTGCAAGTCAAGAAGCTTCCGAGGAAGCCATGAGACAGGAGGTCGTGCCCCATATCTCGTGGGCCCCTTGGGCGGCCACCGACATACTTCTTCCTCCTATATATACCTACGTACCCCGAAAACATCCAGGAGCACCACGAAACATAATTTCCACCGTCGTAACCTTCTGTATCCGTGAGATCCCATCTTGGAGCCTTCGTCAGCACTCTGCCGGAGGGGGAATCGACCATGGAGGGCCTCTACATCAACATCCTTGCCCCTCTGATGAGTTGTGAGTAGTTTACCACAGACGTACGGGTCCATAGTTATTAGCTAGATGGCTTCTTCTCTCTTTTTGGATCTCAATACAATGTTCTCCCCCTTTGTTGTGGAGATCTATTCGATGTAACTCTTTTTGCAGTGTGTTTGTCGAGATTCGATGAATTGTGGGTTTGTGATCAAGTTTATCTATGAATAATATTTGAATCTTATCTAAATTCTTTTATGTATGATTGAGTTATCTTTGCAAGTCTCTTCGAATTATCAGTTTGGTTTGGCCTACTAGATTGGTCTTTCTTGCCATGGGAGAAGTGCTTAGCTTTGGGTTCAATCTTGCGGTGTCCTTACCCAGAGACAGAAAGGGTTGCAAGGCACGTATTGTAATGTTGCCATCGAGGATAACAAGATGGGGTTTATATCATATTGCATGAGTTTATCCCTCTACATCATGTCATCTTGCTTAATGCGTTACCATGTTCTTATGAACTTAATACTCTAGATGCATGCTAGATAGCGGTCGATGTGTGGAGTAATAGTAGTAGATGCAGGCAGGAGTCGGTCTACTTGTTATGGACGTGATGCCTATATACATGATCATGCCTAGATAATCTCATAACTATGCGCTTTTCTATCAATTGCTCGACAGTAATTTGTTCACCCACCGTAATATTTATGCTATCTTGAGAGAAGCCTCTAGTGAAACCTATGGCCCCCGGGTCTATCTCTTATCATATTTGCTTTCAATCTACTTTTATTTGCATCTTTACTTTTTGCATCTATCTTATAAAATACCAAAAATATATTTATCTTATCATACTATCTTTATTAGACCTCACTTTCTCAAGTGGCCGTGAAGGGATTGACAACGCCTTTATTGCGTTGGTTGCGAGTTCTCAGTTTGTTTGTGTAGGTGCATAGGACTTTTGAGGAGCCTCCTACTGGATTGATACCTTGGTTCTCAAAACTGAGGGAAATACTTACGCTACACTTGCTGCATCACCCTCTCCTCTTCGAGGAAAACCAACACAAGCTCAAGACGTAGCAAGTGTGCAGGTACACAAGCTCAGCAAAACTAGAGGCACAATTTGTTCCATACAAAGGGAGCTGTGAAGGAACGTTCTATTCACGTCATCATCGATGGAGGTAGATGCAATAACTTGGCTAGCATGGAGATGGTGGAGAAGCGGTCTCTCACCACAAGACCACATCTGCATCCTTACTTGTCACGCCCAAGATACGACCCTATCCTAAAGGAACTCGAAGGTCCCACCAAGGATAGAAGCGCATCTTGAAGATGCTTCTGCAAGGTGGATATCATTACATAATAGTTGGGGATACATACAAGGCATACCAATGCCGCAAGGGTACAACAATACATCATACATAAGATCAACATCCGACTACGGATGAAACACAAACAGAAGAACAAACGACATCCACCCTGCTAGCCCAGGCTGCCGACCTAGAACCTATCCCCTGATCAAAGAAGAAGCAGAAGAAGAACTCCAAAACAAGTAAACATCGCTCTCGCGTCATGATCATCGCATAACCTGTACCTGCAACTGTTGTTGTAGTAATCTGTGAGCCACGAGGACTCAGTAATCCCATTACCATGGGTTTCAAGACTAGCAAAGCTTAATGGGAAAGGAAGGGGTAAAGTGGTGAGGTTGCAGTAGCGACTAAGCATGATATGGTGGCTAACATATGCAAATAAGAGCGAGAAGAGAGCAAACAGAACGGTCGTGAAGCTAGAAATGATCAAGAGGTGATCCTAAACTCCTACTTACGTCAAACATAACCCAAAAACTGTGTTCACTTCCCGGACTGCGCCGAAAAGAGACTATCACGGCTACACACACGGTTGATGCGTTTAAATTCGGATCTGGTGTCAATTTATGTACAACCGGACATTAACAAATTCCCATCTGCCACATAACCGTGGGCACGGCTCTCGATAGTTTATACCCTGCAGGGGTGTCCCAACTTAGCCCATCACAAGCTCTCACGGTCAACGAAGGATATTCCTTCTCCCAGGAAGACCCGACCAGTCTCGGAATCCCGGTTTACAAGACATTTCGACAATGATAAAACAAGTCCAGCAAAGCCGCCCGATGCACCGACAATCCCGATAGGAGCTGCACATATCTCATTCTCAGGGCAACACCGGATAAGTCAAGCTACGAGTAAAACCAGACCTCGAGTTTCCCCGAGGTGGCCCCGTAGGCTGCTCGGTTCAGACCAGCACTTAGAGAAGCACTGGCCCCGGGGGGGGGGGGTAAAATAAAGATGACCCTCGGGTTGGCCGACCCAAGGGAAAGGTATAGGTGGTGGTGAGGCAAATGGTAAAACCAAGGTTGGGCCTTGCTGGAGGAGTTTTATTCAAAGCAAACTGTCAAGGGGGTCCCATAAATCACCCAACCGCGTAAGGAACGCAAAATCTGGGAACATAACACCGGTATGACGGAAACTAGGGCGGCAAGAGTGTAACAAAACACCAGGCATAAGGCCGAGCCTTCCACCCTTTACCAAGTATATAGATGCATTAATTAAATAAGAGATATTGTGATATCCCAACCATAATCCTGTCCACCTTGGAGAAATCTTCAACTTCACTTGCAACTAACAACGCTATAAGAGGGGCTGAGCAAAGCGGTAACATAGCCAAGCAACAGTTTGCTAGGAAGGGTGAAAAGGTTAGAGGCTGACATGGCAATTTGGGGAGGCTTGAAGAACAAGTGATAGGTAGCGCAGCAAAGCGATAGAACGAAGCAACTCGCATAGCAACGATAGTAGTGAGATCCAGGGTAGCGGTCATCTTGCCTGAAATCCCGCTAGGAAGAAGAACGAGTCCATGAAGATGACGAATGGGCGTAGTCGAACGAGTCCTCACAATCGCAACGTTACCGGAACTATCAAGAAGAAGCAATATCAGAAAGAAGCAAACAACATGGTAAACAACCATCACATAACCATGTCATGATGCACAAACAAGTATGATGCATGTCCGGTTTAAGTATGCATGGCATGGCAAGGTGAAGCAAACAACACTACAATTTAAGTGGAGCTCAATATGCAACGAGTTTCATATTGACAAAACACCACATTGACATATTTAGTTTAATCTCGTTTAAGCTACCAAACAATATTAAATGTTGTTAAACATGGCAAGAGGTGAAGCATAATTAAACTACCTATCTAGGCAAGTTTAAATGAGGCCGGAACAACAGACAACAATTCCGGAAAATACCCATATGCATATTTTCAATTTGGTACTGTTCTGCCCTAAAACGTATTTTATTGTTGTTAAACAGGAAAATAAAGTCCACCATGTTAAACTAGGCATTTTCCCACCCCATTTACATATAAAGTTTATTAAAATTGGAGCTACAGTTATTTAGTTATGAAATAAATCATTTTAACATGGCATTTGAGCAAATTTACACAAACAACATTTTAAACATTTCAAACATAGATGAAAGTAGCAGATTATGAAACTAGATAAAATTCTAAGCATTTTTCATATTTAAAACATTTTAATCCGATGCACGGTTTGACAGATATAAATGCATGAACATGAGGGTCTTTTCTGTAAACAGTAATTTACTAGATAAATAGCAAAGTCGCCGAACTGAAAAAAAACAAGATATGGGCCGCATCTGCTAACGGGCTGCACAGGATAGGAGAGGAGCGGGGGCGGCGACCTGCTGGTGCTGCTCGCCTGCGGGACGACGGCAAGGGCAGAGCAAGGCGACGACGTGGGCGACGAGATGGAGGTCGGGGACGGCTCGGTGCGGGGCATCTCCTCTCGATGCCAGCGGCTCGATGCAAAGCAAGAGAACACGGGAACAGACGAAGCAGATGGTCGCGGGCACGGTGACGGCTTGGACTCCGGCGAGGATTGCTGGAGTCGAGAAGGAAGGGATCCAATGGCGGCTCACTTTCGGGAGCAGAGGAGGCCTCACGCGGATGAGTGGCTTAGTCAACGGCGGGACTGATGCATTCGCTTATCTCTTGGACGAGGCCGAGGCGAAGGCAGGGAGGAGGAGCTCGGCATGGGGATCCTCGGGCATGAGGTACTGATACGTCTCCAACATATCTGTAATTTTTGATTGCTCCATGCTACTTTATCTACTGTTTTGGACTATATTTGGCGTTATTTTCCACTTTTATATTACGTTTGGGACTAACCTATTAACCAGAGGCCCAGCCCAAAATTGCTGTTTTTTTGCCTTTTTCAGTATTTCGATGAAACAAAATATCAAACGGAGTCCAAATGGAATGAAACCTTCGGGATTGTGATTTTTCCAACCGAACGTGACCCAGGAGACTTGGACCCTACTCCAAGCAGTGCCCGAGGAGGTCACGAGGGTGGAGGGCGCGCCCTCCTGGGTGCGCCCCCTACCTCGTGGGCCCCTCGGAGCTCCACCGACGTACTCCTTCCTCCTATATATACCTATGTATCCTCGAACGATCAGAACAGGAGCCAAAAACCTAATTCCACCGCCGCAACCTTCTGTATCCACGAGATCCCATCTTGGGGCATGTTATGGAGCTCCGCCGGAGGGGGCAACCACCACGGAGGGCTTCTATTTCATCACCATAGCCCCTCCGATGAAGTGTGAGTAGTTTACTTCAGACCTTCGGGTCCATAGCTAGTAGCTAGATGGCTTCTTCTCTCTTTTTGGATCTCAATACAATGTTCTCCCCCTCTCTCGTGGAGATCTATTAGATGTAATCTTCTTTTTACGGTGTGTTTGTTGAGACCGATGAATTGTGGGTTTATGATCTAGTATTATCTATAGAAAATATTTGATTCATCTCTGAATTCTTTTATGTATGATTGAGTTATCTTTGCAAGTCTCTTCGAATTATCTTTTTGGTTTGGCCAACTAGATTCGTAGTTCTTGCAATGGGAGAAGTGGTTAGCTTTGGGTTCAATCTTGCGGTGTCCTTACTCAGTGACAGAAAGAGTTGCAAGGCACGTATTGTACTGTTTCCATCGAGCATAACAAGATGTTTTTTATCATATTGCATGAATTTATCCCTCTACATCATGTCATCTTGCTTACGACATTACACTGTTTTTACTTAATACTCTAGATGCATGCTGGATAGCGGTCGATGAGTGGAGTAATAGTAGTAGATGCAGAATCGTTTCGATCTACTTGTTTTGGACGTGATGCCTATATACATGATCATTGCCTAGATATACTCATAACTATGCTCAATTCTGTCAATTGCTCAACAATAATTTGTTCACCCACCGTAGAGTACTTATGCTCTTGAGAGAAGCCACTAGTGAAACCTATGGCCCCCGGGTCTATTCTCATCATATCAATCTATATCACTTTATTTACTTGCTTTGTTTTTACTTTGCCTTTACTTTTACCTTGCATCTATCTATCAAAAATACCAAAAATATTATCTCTATCAGATCTCACTCTCGTAAGTGACCGTGAAGGGATTGACAACCCCTAACCATTGATTGCGAGTTGATATCGTTTTGTGTAGGTACAAGGGACTTGTGCGTGGTCTCCTACAGGATTGATACCTTGGTTCTCAAAAACTGAGGGAAATACTTACGCTACTTTACTGCATCATCCTCTCCTCTTCAGGGAAATCCAACGCAGTGCTCAAGAGGTAGCAAGAAGAATTTCTGGCGCCGTTGCCGGGGAGGCTCACGCAAGCAAGTCAACCATACCAAGTACCCATCGCAATCCCTATCTCTCGCATTACATTATTTGCCATTTGCCTCTCGTTTTCCTCTCCCCCACTTCACCCTTGCCGTTTTATTTGCCCTCTCTTTCCCAATCTCCTCCTCTCTTTCCCGTTTGCCTTTTTCCCGTTGCCTTTCTGTTTGCTCATGTGCTAGTTTACTTATCTTTTGCGATGGCTCTACCTAGATTTGGTGACCTTCACCCTAAAAGGCTAGAGGAGATCGAAAGCAATGTCAGAAAGTTTATGGTTTTGCAATTTGAGCACAATAATTTCTTTAGAAACGAGCTTAAGGAACAAAAAAGTTTTATGAGTTATATGAATAAAGAACTCGATGATATGTCCAAAGAATTTGATGGTATAAGGGCCCAAATTGCTCGTCTTGAAAAGATGACCGCTAAAATTTCGGATATGCAAGCTACCTTAGTCAATAAGATGGCCGCTAAACCGAATCCCTATGAAAATCAAGATGAAGATCTAAAAGTTATTGATGTGTCCCCCATTAAATCTTTGTTTTGCAATATGAATCTTGATGAATCTGAAGATTGTCTTTGAGGGAGTCCTGGATTAGGAGGTGTCCGGATGGCCGGACTATGGCCTTCGGCCGGACTCCCGGACTATGAAGATACAAGATTGAAGACTCCGTCCCGTGTCCGGATGGGACTTTCCTTGGCATGGAAGGCAAGCTTGACGATACGAAATGAAGATCTCCTCCCATTGTAACCGATTTTGTGTAACCCTAGCCCTCTCCGGTGTCTATATAAACCGGAGAGTTTTAGTCCATAGGAGGAGGAACAATCATACCATAGGCTAGCTTCTAGGGTTTAGCCTCTCTGATCTCATGGTAGATCCACACTTGTACTACCCATATCATCAATATTAATCAAGCAGGAGTAGGGTTTTACCTCCATCGAGAGGGCCCGAACCTAGGTAAAAACATCGTGCCCCTTGCCTCCTGTTACCATCCGCCTAGACGCACAGTTCGGGACCCCCTACCCGAGATCCGCCGGTTTTGACACCGACATTGGTGCTTTTATTGAGAGTTCCTCTGTGTCGTCGCCTTAGGCCCGATGGCTTCTTCGATCATCAATCACGACGCGGTCCAGGGGGAGACCTTTTTCCCGGACAGATCTTCGTATTCGGCGGCTTCGCACTGCGGGCCAACTCGTTTGGCCATCTGGAGCAGATCGAAAGCTACGCCCCTGGCCATCAGGTCAGGTTTGGAAGCTTAAATTACACGGCCGACATCCGCGGGGACTTGATCTTCGACGGATTCGAGCCATGGCCGAGCATGCCGCACTGTCACGATGGGCATGATTTAGCTCTGCTGCCGGACAACGCCTAGAGCGTCGCTCAGGTGCCCGCTCCGACCATTAGCTCGGAGCCTGCTGCGCTAGTCGGGGATGGACGGTTGGACGCCACCCCGGGAGCCGCAATCTCTACGGCAATAGAGCCGAATACCAGCCTAGTCCTTTACAGGGCCCGTGACTCCAAGGTGCCGGACTCCTCTCCGGACTCCGTATATTCCGCTCCCCTTTCGATCGAACCCGATTGGGCTCCGATCATGGAGTTCACTGCCGCGGACGTCTTTCAGCACTCGCCCTTTGGCGACATCCTGAATTCACTAAAGTCTCTCTCTTTGTCGGGAGAGCCCTGGCCGGATTACGGTCAGCATGGTTGGGATGCGGTCGACGAAGAAATTCGAAACCCACCCACCACCCACTTGGTAGCCACTGTCGACGATCAAACCGACTTGCTCAACTTCGACTCCGAAGACATCGACGGTATGGACGCTGATAAAGGAGTCGAACAAGAACCGGCACCTATAGGGCATTGTAAAGCCGCCTCATCATACGATGTATACATGGTGGACACACCTAACAGAAATGACAACGAGGATCAAAAGGGCGCAACCAGGGATCGCTCCCTGGAAAAACAATCAAAGCGGCGGCGTAAGCGCAAGGCCAAGCCCCACCTCGACAAAGACCCAGCCATAGAGCAGGGTGAATCAACGGAAGACGAACATGCCATCGAGCAACCGTCCAAACAGGGCGGACAAACCGAACAACCCATCCCCGGGAAAGATAATAGTCCGGACGACCTCACACCGGACAAATTGCTGGAACATCAGAACCTCCACCAAAGGCTCGTTGCCACTGCACGTAGCCTGAAAAAGCAGAAGCGGAGGCTCAAAACAGCGGAAGATGCACTCAGGATCAGATGGGGCAAAGTACTCAATACCGCACACAAATACGGCAACAGTCGTCATACAAAGAGCTATCCGAAGCGGAAACTACTTCCGGAATTTGATGAAGAGGACATAAAGCCCCAGCAGTCAAAAAATAAGGAAGCCACAAGGCCGGATAGACGACCCCACGATCGATCTCAAGCAACGAAGGGCGCCGCACTCAATACGGCGCGCGACCCGTCCAAGAATTCGCATCAAAAAACTGGCCCAACCAGATCCATCTACGGGCCGAGAAAGCAAGCTCCAGTGGGCAATGCAATGCAAAAAATATCCGAACATCGCGGCACACCTAAATACAGGGGCGCCGCGCATCCCCTATGTTTCACCGATGAGGTGCTGGACCACGAATTTCCAGCGGGATTCAAGCCCGTAAACATAGAAGCATACGACGGAACAACAGACCCTGGAGTCTGGATCGAGGATTATATCCTCCACATACACATGGCCAGAGGAGATGACCTCCACGCCATAAAATACTTACCCCTTAAGCTCAAAGGGCCAGCCCGGCATTGGCTTAAAAGCCTTCCCGAAAACACCATGGGAAGTTGGGAAGCGCTCGAGGATGCTTTCCGGGCAAATTTTCAAGGGACCTATGTCCGACCTCCGGATGCAGATGATCTGAGTCATATAACTCAGCAGCCCGGAGAGTCAGCCCGGAAACTCTGGAACAGATTCCTCACTAAAAAGAATCAGATAGTCGACTGTCCGGACGCCGAGGCTCTAGCAGCTTTCAAACACAGTGTCCGAGACGAATGGCTCGCCAGACACCTCGGCCAAGAAAAGCCAAGAACAATGGCCGCATTAACAAGCCTCATGACCCGCTTTTGTGCAGGAGAGGACAGCTGGTTGGCAAGAAGCAGCACCAGCGACCCGAATACATCCGAACCCAGAGATGGGAACGGGAAACCGCGCCGTAACAAAGAACCGCGCCGGATAAAGGACAACAGCCCGATGAGCACGGCAGTAAACGCCGGATTCAAAAGCTCTCGGCAAAATCAGAAAAAGGCGCCCCCCAAAGATGACAGGGACGAGCTATCCAACCTCAACAAAATCTTGGACAAAATATGTCAAATCCACAGCACTCCTGGGAGACCTGCAAACCATACCCATAGAGATTGTTGGGTCTTCAAGCAGTCCGGCAAACTCAACGCCGAACACAAGGGGCTCGACACACCAAGCGAGGATGACGACGCACCCCACAAGCAGAACACCGGAGAACAAAAGAAGTTCCCACAAGAAGTCAAGACAGTAAATTCACTTCAGATGACAAAAGGGAAAAACAGAACGGCGCTTACGAAGACACGCGCCGTACGGCCAGCCCCAGAGGAGCACCGCCACTGGTTGTTACAACCAATCACCTTCGATCATCAGGATTACTCCAAAGGAGCCCGGAACGCAGGCTGGACTGCCTTGGTCGTGAATCCGATTATTAACGGACTCCAATTTACAAAAGTCCTTATGGACGGCGGCAGTGACTTGAACCTGTTATATCAGGACACAATCCGCAAACTCGGGGTAAACCCAGCTATAATCCGCCATGGCAACACTTCCTTTCAAGGAGTCACGCCGGGTCCAGATACCCAAAGTATGGGTTCCCTTCCGTTAGAAGTCACGTTCGGCTCACCCGACAACTTCCGAAGCGAAAAGCTAACATTCCACATCGCCCCATTCGTAAGTCGCTATCAAGCGCTACTGGGACGTGAAGCTTTCGCCCGCTTTAACGCAATACCGCATTACGCATCCCTTACACTTAAAATGCCCGGCCCAAGGGGCATCATTTCATTACAGGGGAATATAAATTGACCCCCAAAGTACGGGCAAAGGTGCGGCCGCCTGGACAGCCGCCCACTAATCCAGCCCTACTATCCCGGACACGGCTCGACGAGTCCGGCGTAAACATGCTTAATAGCCGCATAACCCCGTACAAGGGGCTCCGCGTGTTCACGCCCGGAGACAATACGGCTCAATTCTTGCTCCAACTATATTTTGTTTATTTTAATATAGATTTCTCGCACGCTTATTTTTTACTAAGTTCCTCTCTTTCGCAGACGAACATCGTGCTACGCCCGTCCAGGATACGGCACAACGGAGACACAGGCGCAGACGTGCAGCAGGGACCCGTTTCAAGGATTCTTTTCAGATTAAGACCCTGCGTAAACCTTTTTTACTGTCTCTTGTTGACAACATCCCCCGGTTTTCTCTATAACCGAGGAGGAGGCTGGCGTCTTGGCATGTGGCCACGCCAGAATTTTTGCGCGTACCTGGACACCAGGGGCTTTTTTACCAAGGGCTCTATTTCGGCCCGTCCTCATAAAGACCGAATACCTTAGGGAGTGTTCGGCGTCGCGAGTTTGGCCCTATATGCATCAGCTCCGAATCATGTCTTTGGTCAAATGTTGGGTTTGCCCGGCTCCTGTGTTTTGCTGCCTTACGTTCCGTCATATCGGCTAACGCGGCACCAGGAGAACTACTGCGATTGTGCCCCGGTTCGGCCAGGCGAGCACCTCAGTAGAGAAAGCCGAAAACTGACTGTCATGATATAGCGAGAGACTGGTCAACCACTCGATGACTTTCGGAATCTTTAGGATTCCTCCGCATTAACGAAGGGCCGCTTCCCGGTCAGGCACACTCGCGCCCCGAATTCGGGTGAGCGCGGTGCCCCTAGGGTCTATTCAGTAGCCCCACTGTCAAACTCCTATGGCTAAGTGAAAGTGATAAAGCATTATAGTCCGGTTGCCTAGTTCGCCGCGCCACCACCTCCTTTATAGGACCAAGACATTGGATTAAGTGTGAAAAGGCGCCTTTTTGCGAACACCCCCGCATTCTATGCGTGGGGGCTGAAGCCAACGACTGCCATCTTTCAGGTTATATACAAATATATACATTAAACGGCCGCACAGGAGGCATCATAATTCTTGCAAGCACAAGTATAAAAAGCTTTTTCCATCAAAATATTCGTTTTACAAATAGTATAAGCTATTCGAACACAACATCCTTCGAGCACTGCGACTCTATTAAACGAGCGCCATGGAGAACTTCCTCAAAATAGTGCTTGGCAGGTACTCGGCTTTCGTCCGAATCCCGGGATGCAACAACACTGGCCTTCATATCCGCCCAGTATGTTTTGACACGGGCAAGAGCCATCTGTGCGCCCTCTATGCACGCCGACCTCTTCATTGCATCAGCATGCGGCACCGAACCAAGGAACTGCTGCACCAAGCCAAAATAACTCTTCGGCTCCGGCTTCTCCGGCCACAGACGACTCGCAACATACCTCATGGCGAGTCCGGATAACCTGTTCAGCTCCGCCCAGGCGGCCAAACGGTCGGATACCGAAAGTGGGCGTTCTGGATTGTGGAACTGC
Source organism: Triticum aestivum (assembly GCF_018294505.1). Taxonomy (NCBI): domain Eukaryota; kingdom Viridiplantae; phylum Streptophyta; class Magnoliopsida; order Poales; family Poaceae; genus Triticum; species Triticum aestivum. Next base: position 266,691,076 of record NC_057795.1, on the reverse strand, counting down.
GACCAGAAAAGCTCTTCCAATCCATGGTCACCTCGGCCGCGGAAGTGTTCGGTCGCGTCCGCCGCACTAGCTGCCAAATCCAGATAAGTGTTTTCCGCACTCCACTGCCGGTCTAACGGAGCATACTTGGGGTCTCCGAACTTCATCCGCAGCATATAGGGCTTTCCAGACGTGATATCTCCGGCCTGACGCAGCTCCTCCTTCATAGCTCTCATTGCAGAGCGAGTATCCTTGGCTTCGGCAGTGATCTTTTCAAGGTCCTTCTGAGACGCCCTATCTTCTTGTTCAAGAAATTTACAGCGGTCGGTAGCATCCTTCAATTTTATGGCCATTTCGGCTACCACCTTTTTGCTCTGGCAGTGAGCAGCCTGTTCGGCTTTTAGCTCTTCAGCCGCTTTAACGGCAGCCGCATCGCTTCTCCTTGCTTGCTCCTTGGCTCGGGCAAGTTCCACCCGAAGGTTCTCCACGGCAGCAGCACCATCTACATTAAGCACATATATATAAGGCCCGAGCATCGAGCTCCTATTACCAGGTGTCTTTGGAACATACCTTGTGCCTCGTCCAGCCGCTTATTTACAAGCGCGATGTCGGCATCTGCTACGTCAAGTTGCCGCTTTAGCTCGGCAGATTCATCAGTCCGGCTAGCCACCGAACGCCTCGCCACCTTCATGGAAAAGGCGACATATTATACCTGGGGTTATGATCCTCTGTGCGCCGTCACTCTTGACGACACACAGAGTCTCAGGGGCTACTATTTATACAGGGCGCATTTAATATGCGGCTCTACCAAAAGGTACAACTTTTTGCGTACCTCAAAGCCTGTTAGCAAACTCTTGGCAGCCTCGTACAATCCGCTTTCCGCGGATGAAACCCTTCCAATCACCGTATTCATCAACATACGGTGTTCTTCTGAGATGGACGCCCTACCAAGCAGATCCTTCAGCCCCTCCGACTGCGCACCAGAGGGTGCCGGACTAGCCTGACCACCTTTTTCAGGGTCCGGACTTGGGAAAACCCTCCGAGACGACACCTCGGGGTCGCCTGCCTCGTGAGACGGTGCAACAAGAGGAGGCGTTTCGCTCTCTATCATCTCCGGACGAAGATCCCCTGAAGATGAGCTCTGCTGAGAAGGGTTGAGATCCGAACTGCAAGGTAATGTTTCGGTCACTTTCCTCAGAAATAAGACAGGAGTGTCATTTATTATGGAACCCCTCCCTTCACTTACGTCTCGGGAGAGAGCGGGTCCCCTTTAGGGGGCGATTCGGCCGGGGCGTTCTCCGGTGCCGAACCCTCTGGTGAAGATTTCTTCCCCCGTTTTGAGGCCATCACCTCCGGGTCTTCAGAGGCAGTCCTTTTCTTTCCCTGGTCGGGGGAATTTTCGATTCTTCCCTTCCTAACAGCCTCCTTCGCGGAGGCAGTAGCTCCTTGGTTCCCCCCTTCGCCTTCCGCCAAAAGCGCGACCTCCAGCATCCTGGTTAGCATGGGATTCGGCGCGGTCTCGGGCAGGGGGGCTGGACACCTGATAAGCTTTGCCTTCACTATCCACTCCTGTTCAAAGGACAACTCTGTTAAGGGTAATTTTGTGATGAAAATACGGATGGTGTGTCCAAATACGGGGCTACTTACCTTAGCATCCGGGCGATTGCAGCTCAGACCTGCGTCCTCGGACAAATCCGGACACCTTGCTTGTGATCCGAAGAACAATTTGTACATCTCCACGGGTGTCGCACCCATGAAATGTTGGAGGACTCGCGGTCCCTCCGGATTAAATTCCCACAGGCGGAGAGGTCGACGTTTGCAGGGCAGTGTGCGGCGAATCAGCATGACTTGCGCCACTACGGTCAAATTGATATCTCTTTCTAGAAGATCTCGAATGCGGTCCTGCAGCAAGGGCACGTCTTTGGGCGGCCCCCAGATAAGTCCTTCATTAACCCATGACGCTAGCCGTGGTGGGGGACCCGAGCGAAAAGTAGGTGGCGCCACCCATGTGGTGCCCCTGGGGGCTGTGATGTAAAACCAGTCCCGTTGCCATAAGCCGAACTCCTCTTGAAAAGAGCCTTCGGGCCATGGAGCGTCGTCCATCTTGCTTATTATAGCTCCTCCGCACTCAGCGTGCTGCCCCTCGATCATCTTCGGTTCCACCTTGAAGGTTTTTAGCCACAATCCGAAGTGAGGAGTGATATGGAGGAAGGCCTCACACACGACAATGAATGATGAGATTTGGAGGATGGACTCCGGAGCTAAGTCGTGGAACTCCAGCCCGTAATAAAACATAAGCCCCCTCACGAAGGGATCAATCGGGAAGCCTAGCCCCCGAAGGAAGTGAGATGCGAACACCACGCTCTCACCGGGCTGGGGAGCGGGAATGGCCTGCCCTTGAGCAGGCAGCCTATGCGAGATTTCGCCGGTTAGATACCTGGCATCTCTCAGCTTTCGCACATCTTCTTCCGTAACGGAGGAAGGCATCCACCGGCCTTGAAGGTCGGAGCCGGACATCGTCGAAGGTCCGAAGCGCCTAAAACTAGAGCTTTGGGTGTTGGAACTCAAAGCAAGGGGCGGATTCGATTGGATTGAGAAGAAGGGAGCCGAGCCTTGGTCCCTTTATAAAGGAGTTGAATACCAAGATCCCTCCCCGTAACCGTTTGAGACTCGCTTTCAATTAGGGAGCCATACCAAAGGCACGGTTGGGTTACCCACGCCCGTATTGATGAGAATCCCGGAATAAGGGGACACGATCTCTGCTTTGACAAGACGTGCCAAGGAAACCACCTCGCTAAACGTGCTGAGGTGGGACAGTAAAATGATTCGAATAAAGTCCTGGCCGTCACGTCACACTACAGAATACGTCAGCATATTAGATTTGTGCAGATATTATTCTCTCTATGGTGGCATGTGGAACTTATCTTTCAGAGCCGGACACTATCCTTGTGTTCAACATCATCTATGAAGTATTCGGAGAAGGAACCCGTCTTGCAATGCCGAAGACAATTTGCGCGCCGGACTCGTCGTCATTGAAGCCTGGTTCAGGGGCTACTGAGGGAGTCCTGGATTAGGGGGTGTCCGGATGGCCGGACTATGACCTTCGGCCGGACTCCCGGACTATGAAGATACAAGATTGAAGACTCCGTCCCGTGTCCGGATGGGACTTTCCTTGGCGTGGAAGGCAAGCTTGGCGATACGATATGAAGATCTCCTCCCATTGTAACCGACTCTGTGTAACCCTAGCCCTCTCCGGTGTCTATATAAACCGGAGAGTTTTAGTCCGTAGGACGAACAACAATCATACCATAGGCTAGCTTCTAGGGTTTAGCCTCTCTGATCTCGTGGTAGATCCACTCTTGTACTACCCATATCATCAATATTAATCAAGCAGGAGTAGGGTTTTACCTCCATCGAGAGGGCCCGAACCTGGGTAAAAACATCGTGTCCCTTGCCTCCTGTTACCATCCGCCTAGACGCACAGTTCGGGACCCCCTACCCGAGATCCGCCGGTTTTGACACCGACAATCTTCCTTTACCTAGAAGGCGTTCTAAGAATTCGAAGTTTCTAGATCTTGATGATGAAATTGATGAAAGTGGGATTGAAATAAATAAAAACCATGATGTTGCTAAACCCACTATTTTGGATCTCAAGGAATTTAATAATGAAAATTGCTCTTTGATTGATTGCATTTCCTTGTTGCAATCCGTGCTAGATTCTCCTCATGCTTATAGTCAAAATAAGGCCTTTACCGAACATATTGTTGATGCCTTGATGCAATCTTATGAAGAAAAACTTGAGTTGAAAGTTTCTATCCCTAGAAAACTCTATGATGAGTGGGAACCTACTATTAAAATTAAAATTAAAGATTTTGAGTTTCATGCTTTGTGTGATTTGGGTGCTAGTGTCTCTACTATCCCCAAAACTTTATGTGATTTGCTAGATTTCTGTGATTTTAATGATTGCTCTCTAAACTTGCATCTTGCGGATTCCACTATTAAAAAGCCTATGGGAAGAATTAATGATGTTCTTATTGTTCCAAATAGGAATTATGTTCCCGTAGATTTTATCGTTCTTGATATAGATTGCAATCCTTCATGTCCTATTATTCTTGGTAGACCTTTCCTTAGAACGATTGGTGCAATTATTGATATGAAGGAAGGGAATATTAGATTCCAATTTCCCTTAAAGAAGGGTATGGAACACTTCCCTAGAAAGAAAATAAAATTACCATATTAATCTATCATGAGAGCCACTTATGGATTTCCTACCAAAGATGGCAATACCTAGATCTATCCTTGCTTTTATGCCTAGCTAAGGGCGTTAAACGATAGCGCTTGTTGGGAGGCAACCCAATTTTATTTTGTGATTTTTGTTTTTGCTTCTGTTTAGGAATAAATAATCCATCTACCTTCTGTTTGGATGTGGTTTTATGTTTTAATTAGTGTTTGTGCCAAGTAGGACCTATAGGATAACCTACGGTGATAGTTGATTTGATTCCGCTGAAAAACAGAAACTTTGCGCACACGAATTTAGTTATGATAAATCACAGGAATGTGCTTTTGCGTTTATTCTTTTTTCTTCTGATCAATAAACAAATTATACAGGACTTCTTATTTTGGTAGAATTTTTAGAGTCCAGAAGTTTGCGTTAGTTACAGATTGCTACAGACTGTTCTGTTTTTGGCAGATTCTGTTTTTCGTGTGTTGTTTGCTTATTTTGATGAATCTATGGCTAGTAAATTAGTTTATAAACCATAGAGAAGTTTGAATACAGTAGGTTTAACACCAATATAAATAAAGAATTAGTTAATTACAGTACCTTGAAGTAGTCTTTTGTTTTCTTTCTCTAACGGAGCTCACGTGATTTCTGTTGAGTTTTGTGTTGTGAAGTTTTCAAATTTTGGGTGAATTCTTTTGATGGATTATGGAACCAGGAGTGGCAAGAGCCTAAGCTTGGGTATGCCCATGGCACCCCCAAGATAATCCAAGGACACCAAAAAGTCAAAGCTTGGGGATGCCCTGGAAGGCATCCCCTCTTTCGTCCACTTCCATCGGTAATTTACTTGGAGCTATATTTTTATTCACCAACATGATATGTGTTTTGCTTGGAGCGTCTTGTATTATTTGTGTCTTTGCTTGTTTGTCCACCACAATCATCCTTGCTGTACACATATTTTGAGAGAGCCATACATGAATTGGCATTTGTTAGAATACTCTATGTGCTTCACTTATATCTTTTGAGCTTGATAGTTTTGCTCATAGTGCTTCACTTATATCTTTTGAGTGTGATAATTTTTGCTCTAGTACTTCACTTAGATCTTTTAGAGCACGGTGGTGGATTTGTTTTAAAGAAACTATTTGATCTCTCATGCTTCACTTAGATTATTTTGAGAGTCTTTAATAGCATGGTAATTTGCTTAATGTTAATATACTTGGTGTTCAAGATATGTGAAACTTTCTTTTGAGTGAATTGAATACTAAGATAAGTTTGATGCTTGATAATTGTTTTGAGATATGGTGGTGATAATATCAAAGTCGTGCTAGTTGGGTGATTATGAATTTGATGAATACTTGTGTTAAAGTTTGTGATTCCCGTAGCATGCACGTATGGTGAACCGTTATGTGATGAACTCGGAGCATGATTTATTTATTGATTGTCTTCCTTATGAGTGGCGGTCGGGGACGAGCGATGGTCTTTTCCTACCAATCTACTCCTCTAGGAGCATGCGCGTAATACTTTGCTTTGATAACTTCTAGATTTTTGCAACAAGTATATGAGTTCTTTATGACTAATGTTGAGTCCATGGATTATACGCACTTTTCCCATCCTTCCATTTTTGCTAGCCTCTCTAATACCGCACACTTTTCACCGGTATCATACACCCACCATATACCTTCCTCAAAACATCCACCATACCTACCTATCATGGCATTTACATAGCCATTCCGAGATATATTGCCATGCAACTTTCCACCATTCCGTGTATTATGACACGCTCCATCATTGTCATATTGCTAGCATGATCATGTAGTTGACATTGTATTTGTGGAAAAGCCACCGTTCATAATTCTTTCATACATGTCACTCATGATTCATTGCATATCCCGGTACACCGCCGGAGGCATTCATATAGAGTCATATTTTGTTCTAAGTATCGAGTTGTAATTGTTGAGTTGTAAGGAAAATAAAAGTGTGATGATCATCATTATTAGAGCATTGTCCCAAGTGAGGAAAGGATGACGGAGACTATGATTCCCCCATAAGTCGGGATGAGACTCCGAACTTTACCAAAAAAAAGAGGCCATAAAAAAGAGAAGAGAAAGGCCCAAATAAAAAAATGAGAGAAAAAGAGAGAAGGGACAATGCTACTATCCTTTTACCACACTTGTGCTTCAAAGTAGCACCAAGATTTTCATGATAGAGAGTCTCTCATTTTGTCATTTTCATATACTAGTGGGAATTTTTCATTATAGAACTTGGCTTGTATATTCCAATGATGGGCTTCCTCAAAATGCCTTAGGTCTTCGTGAGCAAGCAAGTTGATGCACACCCACTTAGTTTCTTTTGTAGAGCTTTCATATACTTATAGCTCTAGTGCATCTGTTGCATGGCAATCCCTACTCACTCACATTGATATCTATTGATGGGCATCTCCATAGCCCGTTGATACGCCTAGTTGATGTGAGACTATAGTCCCTCTTTTTGTCTTCTCCACAACCACCCTTCTATTCCACCTATAGTGCTATATCCATGGCTCATGCTCATGTATTGCGTGAAGATTGAAAAGGTTTTGAGAATGTCATAAGTATGAAACAATTGCTTGGCTTGTCATCGGGGTTGTGCATGATTTAAATATTTTGTGTGGGGAAGATGGAGCATAGCCAGACTACATGATTTTGTAGGGATAACTTTCTTTTGCCATGTTATTTTGAGAAGACATGATTGCTTTGATTAGTATGCTTGAAGTATTATTATTTTTGTGTCAATATGAACTTTTGTCTTGAATCTTTCGGATCTGAATATTCATATCACAATTAAGAAGATTTACATTGAAATTATGCCAAAGTATCACTCCGCATCAAAAATTCTTTTTTATCATTTACCTACTCGAGGACGAGCAGGAATTAAGCTTGGGGATGCCTGATACGCCTCCAACGTATCTATAATTTTTGATTGCTCCATGCTACTTTATCTACTGTTTCGGACTATATTGGGCTTTATTTTCCACTTTTATATTACTTTTGGGACTAACCTATTAACCGAAGGCCCAGCCCAGAATTGCTGTTTTTTGCCTTTTTCAGTATTTCGAAGAAACAGAATATCAAACGGAGTCCAAACGGAATGAAACCTTCGGGATCGTGATTTTCCAACCGAACGTGACCCAGGAGACTTGGACCCTACTCCAAGCAGTGCCCGAGGAGGTCATGAGGGCGGAGGGCGTGCCCCCCTGGGCGCGCCCCCCTACCTCGTGGGCTCCTCGGAGCTCCACCGACGTACTCCTTCCTCCTATATATACCTACATATCCCCGAACGATCAGAACAGGAGCCAAAAACCTAATTCCACCGCAGCAACCTTCTGTATCCACGAGATCCCATCTTGGGGCCTGTTCTGGAGCTCCGCCGGAGGGGGCATCCACCACGGAGGGCTTCTACATCATCACCATAGCCCCTCCGATGAAGTGTGAGTAGTTTATTTCAGACCTTCGGGTCCATAGCTAGTAGCTAGATGGCTTCTTCTCTCTTTTTGGATCTCAATACAATGTTCTCCCCCTCTCTCGTGGAGATCTATTCGATGTAATCTTCTTTTTGCGGTGTGTTTGTTGAGATCGATGAATTGTGGGTTTATGATCCAGTATTATCTATGGAAAATATTCGATTCTTCTCTGAATTCTTTTATGTATGATTGAGTTTTCTTTGCAAGTCTCTTCAAATTATTTTTTTGGTTTGGCCAACTAGATTGGTAGTTCTTGCAATGGGAGAAGTGCTTAGCTTTGGGTTCAATCTTGCGGTGTCCTTACTCAGTGACAGAAAGATTTGAAGGCACGTATTGTATTGTTGCCATCGAGGATAACAAGATGGTTTTTTATCATATTGCATGAATTTAACCCTCTACATCATGTCATGTTGCTTACGGCGTTACTCTGTTTTTACTTAATACTCTAGATGCATGTTGGATAGCGGTCGATGAGTGGAGTAATAGTAGTAGATGCAGAATCATTTCGATCTACTTGTTTTGGACGTGATGCCTATATACATGATCATTGCCTAGATATACTCATAACTATGCTCAATTCTGTCAATTGCTCAATAGTAATTTGTTCACCCACCGTAGAATACTTATGCTCTTGAGAGAAGCCACTAGTGAAACCTATGGCCCCCAGGTCTGTTCTCATCATATGAATCTATATCACTTTATTTACTTGCTTTGTTTTTACTTTGCCTTTACTTTTACCTTGCATCTATCTATCAAAAATACCAAAAATATTATCTCTATCAGATCTCACTCTCGTAAGTGACCGTGAAGTGATTGACAACCCCTATGTGTTGGTTGTGAGTTGCTATCGTTTTGTGTAGGTATGAGGGACTTGTGCGTGGTCTCCTACTGGATTGATACCTTGGTTCTTAAAAACTGAGGGAAATACTTACGTACTTTACTACATCCTCCTCTCCTCTTCGAGGAAATCCAACGCAATGCTCAAGAGGTAGCAGGTACAGGCGGGGATGGACGCCGGCGACGCGAACGAGGCGAAGGCCTCCGGCGAAGAAGCTCCAGGCGGCGGGCGCTGCAAGATCGTGGATGCAAGCGTCCATGGCGTCGGGTCCCTGCTAGAGAAGGGAGAGGCGAGTGTGATTAGAGAGGTTGAGAGAGAGAGGAGCACGGGGAGCATATGAAGAGAAGGCAGGGAAGAAAAGGAGCGGGACGAGGCCAGCGGCATGACCTGCTGTTGCTCTTGTCGCCGGCGGCGTGGACGCGCAGGCGCGCGGGGAGGCGCTGGTGAGGGAAGAAGAGGCATGCTGCGAGAGGGTTTGGGCAGGTCGATGGCTGCAGCGGTCTGGTTGGGTGGATGGATCCCGAGGGGGATTTGGTGAGTGGGTGGCGGCGGCTGATCCGAGAAGGGGGAAGGTTGTAGGTGGCGGCGGCTAGGGGGGACAAATGTCTTAGGATTTAGGGTTTGGTCTAAAAATGGACAAGAAGATTTATATATAGGAAAGGGGAGATGAGTTTGGATCATCCGATCGAAATTGGATGGTTTGGAATAAATGGGTTAGGGAGTCCAAACGAGAAAACTGAGATGTTCTGTAGATGTTTGGAGATGATCCGGATCCAACGGTCAAGACTACCCGGGTCGGGTTCGGCGGAGTTTTCGGACGCGCACGAGAGGGGTTTGACAAAACACCATGGAGACAAAGGGTTTTGACGGGCTTAGAAAAGAGAGAGAAGAGAGCGGTCCAGTTGATCTGAGAGGGGTCAACGGGGACAAGGAAGAAGCGGCAATACATCCAATGGTTTAACAATAACCGTAAGGTTAAGGTAACACGTACTGTTCGTGTGCATTTTAGTATCTCTACATATGCTGATTATGTTGGTTGTGATGTGTTACCCATGCAAGCATGTTCCTTATTACTGGTAGATCATGCCAATTTGATAGAAATTCTGTACACCATGATAGAAACAATCAGTATACTCTTGTTCATAAGGCATATTACTTTGCTTCCTATGACTCCTGATTCAATTTTGAAAGATGATATTAATCGAGGAAGTAAAGAGTGAAAATCAGATTGTGGCAAAAGAATTCGAGCAACAAATGGAGCCTAAGAATAAACAATCTAGTGTTGCATATGAAATTAAATTGAAAAGTGGATGTTTGCTTGCCACTAAATCTGATATTAATGATCTAGATTTCAGCAAATCTGTTTGCTATGCTATCATGTGCAATGGGCTTTATTTTCATTCGGGGACATGCCTTCCTCTTTGCCTCCTGCTGTCACTAACATTTTGAAGGAGTTCGCAGACGTCTTTGCACAATACGTGCCACCGGGGTTACCACCTATTCGTGGGATTGAGTATCAGATTGACTTAATTCCCGATGCATGGCTACCCAACCATTCACCATACCGTACCAATCTAGAGGAGATGAAGGAGATTATGCTCAAGTACAGGAGCTGCTTGACAAAGGTTATATACGTGAATCCCTTAGTCCTTGTGTTGTTCCTATCATTCTAGTGCCGAAAAGGATGGTCAATCGCGTATGTGTGTTGATTGTAGAGGCATTAATAATATTACTATTTGTTATTGTCATCCTATTCCTAGGCTAGACGATACGCTTGATGAATTATGTGGCTCTACAATTTTCTCCAAAGTTGATTTGCGTAGTGGATACCATCAAATTCGTATGAAATTGGGACATGAATGGAAAACAACATTTAAAACTAAGTTTGGATTATATAAGTGGTTAGTCATGCCTTTTTGGTTAACTAATGCACCTAGTACTTTCATGAGATTAATGAACGAAGTTTTACGTGCTATCATTGGAAGATTTGTGGTAGCTTAGTTTGATGATATATTGATTTATAGCAGATCTTTGGAGGAACATTTGGAACATTTACTGATAGAGGTGAAGGTGTCCCGATGTTTCAATGAGATAGATATCATTTTCTGTGGGAGTCGACTTTGACGATATGACTACGAACGTGCAAAGATGCCGTGCCTTAGCAATCGCTAAACCAACTTCCGAGGGGTTATTGACCACGCCAGAGCACGATCAACCTGACCACGAGGGTCTATTTCCTGTGAGAAAACGAAGAACAAGAAAGAAATTGAGATTGCAATCTAGACATTGCGAATATAAGAGGAAAGCTTTATGGATGAAAGTTGGGTTCTGTGGCATCTTGGTCTGGTCATTGAACACAAACGAAGTACGCAAAGTTGCAGCTATGGAGAACTTTTAATCTAAACAAAACCCAAAGTCTAAACGACACCCTAAGGGTTATATATATGGAGGAAGAGGGGAGAATTTCGTGAGTCTTGGAGGAGGGGTCCGAAACCAACCCTAACTCTTGTTTCCCCACACATACGGCCTCTAAAAATAGCCTATACTTAAGTATTTCGAAATTTCATGGGCCTGGCCAAAAATAAGGTGGCGCATCACCTATTATAAGCTATGAATGGAATTTATGAAATGACATCTTGTATATTTCGACCATGTCTTTGTAGGTCATCAAGGAGGCTTCAAAGTACTGAAATCTGCACTAGAAATACCGTTCTAGTTCCCTTCGCGCGTGCCTTCATCTCCATGTTTGTTTCTGCTCCAGTGTTCATTCCTCCTATCCATGCTAGTCCTGATAACCCACAAGTATAGGGGATCACAACAACTTTCGTGGGTAGAGTATTCAACCCAAATTTATTGATTCGAGCCAAAGAATATTCTTGAGTATTAGCAGTTGAGTTGTCAATTCAACCACACATGTTTAACTTAGTAGGAGTAAATGTTTTTGGGTTTTTGTAGGAGTTGTAACAGTAGCAACAGAAAAGTAAATAAGCGAAGAACAATATGTGAAAAGCTCATAGGCAATGGATCAGCGATGGATAATTATGCCGGATGTGATTCCTCATGTAATAGTTATAACATAGGGTGACATAGAACAAGATCCAATTCATCAATGTAATGTAGGCATGTATTCCGTAAATAGTCATATGTGCTTATGGAAAAGGACTTGCATGACATCTTTTGTCCTACCCTCCCGTGGCAGCGGGGTCCTTACGGAAACTAAGGGATATTTTGGCATCCTTTTAATAGAGAAACGGAAAAAAGCATTAGCACATAGTGAATACATAAACTCCTCAAACTACGGTCATCATCGAGAAGTATCCCGATTATTGTCACTTCGGGGTTGTCGGATCCTAACACATAATAGGTGAGTATAGACTTGCAAGATAGGATCAAGAACACACATATATTCATGAAAACATAATAGGTTCAGATATGAAATCATGGCACTCGGGCCCTAGTGACAAGCATTAAGCATAGCAAAGTCATAGCAACATCAATCTCAGAACATAGTGGATACTAGGGATCAAACCCTAACAAAACTAACTTGATTACATGGTAAATCTCATCCAACCCATCACCGTCTAGCAAGCCTACGATGGAATTACTCACGCACGGCGGTGGGCATCATGAAATTGGTGATGGAGGATGGTTGGTGATGACGACGGCGATGAATCCCCCTCTCCGGAGCCTCGAACGGACTCCAGGTCAGCCCTCCCGAGAGAGATTAGGGCTTGGCAGCGGCTCCGTGTCGTAAAACGCGATGAAACTTTCTCCTTGATTTTTTTCTCCCCGAGACGGTATATATGGAGTTGGAGTTGAGGTCGGGAGGTGTCCAAGGGGCCGACGAGATAGGAGGGCATGCCCTAGGGGGGGTGTCTCGTGGACAGCCCGTGGGCCCCCTGGCCTTCATTCTTTTGCCAAAAATTCTTATTAATTCTGAAAAGTGCCTCCATGGATTTCTAGGACATTCCGAGAACTTTTCTTTTCTACACATAAAACAACATCATGGCAGTTGCTAAAAAAAGCGTTAGTCCGGGTTAGTTTCATTCGAATCATGCAAGTTAGAGTCCAAAACAAGGGCAAAAGTGTTTGGAAAAGTAGATACGTTGGAGACGTGTCAACTCCCCCAAGCTTAAACCTTTGCTTGTTCTCAAGCAATTCAGTTGATAAACTGAAAGTGATAAAGAAAAACTTTTACAAAATCTGTTGCTCTTGTTGTTGTAAACATGAAAAACCAACATTCAAGTTTCAGCAAATATTATGAACTAACCATACTCACAATAACACATGGGTCTCACAATTACTCATATCAATAACGTAATCAGCTAGTGAGCCATAATAATAAAACTCGGATGACAACACTTTCTCAAAATAATCATAACATGATATAACAAAATGGTATCTCGCTAGCCCTTTTTGAGACCGCAAAACATAAATGCAGAGCACCATTAGAGATCAAGGACTGACTAAACATTGTAATTCATGGTAAAAGAGATCCAGTCAAGTCATACCCAATATAAACCAATAATAATGAATGCAAATGACAGTGTGCTCTCTAGCGGGTGCTTTTAATAAGAAGGGTGATGACTCAACATAAAAGTAAATAGATAGGCCCTTCGCAGAGGGAAGCAGGGATTTGTAGAGGTGCCAGAGCTCGATTTTAAAATAGAGAGTGAATAACATTTTGAGCGGCATACTTTTGCTGTCAACGCAACAACTATGAGATGGCTGTATCTTCCATACTACATGCATTATAGGCATTTCCCAAACAGAATGGTAAAGGTTTATACTCCCCCAACCACCAACAAGCATCAATCCATGGCTTGCTCGAAACAACGAGTGCCTCCAACATACAACAGCCCTGGGGGAGTTTTGTTTAATTATTTTGATTTGCTTTGATCTTTTTGGAGCATGGGGCTGGGCATCCCGGTTATTGGCCCTTTCTCGTGAATGGGGAGTAGAGCCCACTCGTCTTGAGAATAACCCACCTAGCATGGAAGATATAGGCAGCCCTAGTTGAAGCATGAGCTGCTCGAGCATACAAAACAGAATTTCATTTGAAGGTTTGGAGTTTGGCACATACAAATTTACTTGGAACGGCAGGTAAATACCGCATATAGGTAGGTATAGTGGACTCATATGGAACAACTTTGGGGTTTAAGGAGTTTGGATGCACATGTAGTATTCCCGCTTAGTACAGGTGAAGGCTAGCAAAAGACTGGGAAGCGACCAACTGAGAGAGCGACAACAGTCGTAAGCATGCATTAAAATTAATTCACACCGAGTACAAGCATGAGTAGGATATAATCCACCATGAACATAAATGTCGTGAAGTCTATGTTGATTTGATTCAACTACATGCGTCAACATGTGCCAAGTCTAGTCACTTAATTCATTTAAAGGAGGATACCATCCCATCATACCACATCATAATCATTCTAATAGCATGCTGGCACGCAAGGTAAACCATTATAACTCATAGCTAATCAAGCATGGCACAAGCAACTATAATCTCTAAATGTCATTGCAAATATGTTTACTTCATAATAGTTGACTCAGGAACGATGAATCATCATATTTACAAAAACAAAAGAGGTCGAGTTCATACCAGCTTTTCTCATCCCAATAAGTCCATCATATATCATTATTATTGACTTTCACTTGCACGACCGAACAATGTGTATAATAATAAGAGTGCACGTGCATTGGAATAAGCTGGAATCTGCAAGCATTCAACTCAAGAGAGAAGACAACTATTATGGGCTCTAAGTCAAATAAACAATCATGCATATAAGAGCCACCAAGCATTTTCAATATGGTCTTCTCGACCCCCAAAAGAAAGAAAATAAAATAAAACTATTTACACGGGAAAGCTCCCAACAAGTAAAAGAAGAACAAGAAATCTTTTTGGGTTTTCATTTTAATTCTACTACAAGCAAGGAAATTAAACTAACTAATTTTTTTGGTTTTTCTTAAAGGTTTATCAAACACACAAGAAGAAAACTAGAAAAAGAAATTTAAACCAGCGTGGATAATACAATGAAAGAGTATGAGCACCGATGACTAGTGTGTGAACATGAATGTAAAGTCGGTGAGAAATACGTACTCCCCCAAGCTTAGGCTTTTGGCCTAAGTGGGTTTAATACCAAGGACCATCTGGTTGATATCCATAAGTGAAACTGGGGTTGTACTGAGATGCAGAGGCGACCGCCTCCTAAGCAGCAGCGTGTTGGCGAGCTGCCTCCATTCCCCTCTCATATTCAGTTGCTTCCTTCCTGGTGACAACATATCTTCCTTTTGCCTGATAATCAAAAAGGTAGGGAGCAGGAAGAGTAATAGGGACAACGTTGCGTATGTTATAGGTTAGTCGATAATTGAGGAATTGTTCATTCCTCTCAAGAAAATGATGATCAAACATAGCTTCTTTATGCAAATAAACAGGAGGTACAATCATATCCCCCTCTCGTGGAGCTATATTAAGAAAATTAGCCACACGGGTTGCATAAATTCCTCCAAAGAAATCTCCCTTTTTTATTATTATTATGCAACCTACGTGCAACTATTGCCCCCAAGTTATAACCTCTATAACCTGTCACAGCACTCTTGAGGACACAAAGATCAGGGGCACACATGTGACATACTTCATCCTTACCATTAATGCATCTACCAATAAAGAGAGCAAAGTAATGTATAGCAGGAAAATGGATGCTCCCTATGGTAGCTTGTGTTACGTCCCTAGATTCTCCCACAGTAATACTAGTAAGAAAATCTCTAACTTAAGATTTGGGAGGATTATTAATATTACCCCACCGCGGGAGTTTGCAAGAAGTTGTGAAATCCTCTAAATCCATGGTATAAGATGTATCATAAATATCGAACACACCACTAGGAGAATTATGCGTAGAAATATATTCGAACCTCCGCACAAAGGAATCAGTCAATTGATAATATTGAGGACACTTATCCTGTAAGAAATCCTCAAGCTCAGCATTACGCACATACGCGTCAAATTCCCCCTTGAAGCCTGCTTTGACCATAAAATCATCGGATGGCCACTCGCAAGCCCGTACATTCGCATCCCTTGGCAAATTAACATCTTGTTCACGTATAGCAATTCTTGGCCATTTCTTTGCCGAGGAACCACCTTGGTACATTCTTCTAAACATATTTCTTTTTCTGAAAATTTCCGAAATTTTAGTAACTTCAAAATAGAAGTGAATAAAACTAAACAAGATTGATAGAAACCACTCCTACAAGTGCCTAGACCTATATCATGCATTTGAATTGCTTGGGACCTCAAAAATTTAACATGCAAGCTCAAGAACATGATCACCTAGGCAGCAAAAATTTGCAATGAATAAAGCACTAGAACAAAAACTAATTGGACCAATGGAGGAGTCACATACCAAGCAACAATGTCCCAAAGAAGTTTTGCGAATGGAGCTTTGAGCTAAGAGATCGAAAATCGCAGCAAAACGAGCTAGAACTCGGGCTTGAGCTGGATGGGGATTTTTTTGGGTAGAAGATGAAGTGTGTGGGTGCTGGTATAAGTGGAGGGGACCCACCAGGGGCCCACGAGACAGGGGGGCGCGCCCTCCTCTCTCATGGCCTGGTGCTTGCCCCTCTTGCAGTGTTTTCAGTTCCTAAAATCCTCAAATATTCCAGAAAAAATCATACTAAATTTGCAGGGCATTTGGAGCACTTTTATTTTCGGACTATTTTTTTTAATGCACGGATAATTCAGAAAATAGACATATAATACTATTTTTGCTTTATTTATTCTAAATAACAGAAAGTAAAAAGAGGGTACAGAAGGTTGTGCCTTCTAGTTTCATCCATCTCGTGATCATCACAATGAATCCACTAACAAGGTTGATCAAGTCTTGTTAACAAACTCATTCCGAATAACACGTTACCGGAGAAATTTCGAATAACACTAAGTTACTTCAACGGGGATGTGAAAATCCCGAACAATAAGAATATCATACTTTTTCTTGACAGTAGGAAGAGGAAATTCAAAACCTCCAAAAATGATAGTTGGAACTTTTTCAATAGAATTGATGCTATGAACTTGAGATTGTTTCCTTGGAAAGTGTACCGTATGCTCATTACCATTAACATGAAAAGTGACATTGCCTTTGTTGCAATCAATAACAGCCCCTGCAGTATTAAGAAAAGGTCTACCAAGGATAATAGACATACTATCGTCCTCAGGAATATCAAGAATAACAAAGTCCGTTAAGATAGTGACATTTGCAACCACAACAGGTACATCCTCACAAATACCGACAGGTATAGCAATTGATTTATTAGCCATTTGCAAAGATATTTCAGTAGGTGTCAACTTATTCAATTCAAGTCTACGATATAAAGAGAGAGGCATAACACTAACACCGGCTCCAAGATCACATAAAGCAGTTCTAACATAATTTCTTTTAATAGAGCATGGTATAGTTGGTACACCTGGATCTCTAAGTTTCTTTGGTATTCCACCTTTGAAAGTGTAATTAGCAAGCATGGTGGAAATTTCAGCTTCGGGTATCTTTCTTTTATCTGTGATGATATCCTTCATATACTTAGCATAAGGATTTACTTTAAGCATATTGGTTAAGCGCATACGTAAGAAAATAGGTCTATTCATTTCAGCAAAGCACTCAAAATCCTCATCATCCTTTGACTTGGATGGTTTAGGAGGAAAGGGCATGGGTTTCTGAACCTGTGGTTCTCTTTCTTTACCGTGCTTCCTAGCAACAAAATCTCTCTTATCATAACGTTGATTCTTTGATTGTGGGTTATCAAGATCAACAACAGGTTCAATCTCTACATCATTGTTTTTGCTAGGTTGAGCATCAACATGAACATTATCATTAACATTATCACTAGGTTCATGTTCATCACCTGATTGTGTTTCAGCATCAGAAATAGAAATATCATTGGGATTCTCAGGTGTGTCTACAGTAGGTTCACTAGAAGCATGCAAAGTTCTATCGTTTTTCTTTTTCTTCTTTTTAGAAGAACTAGGTGCCTCTAAATTATTTCTCTGAGAATCTTGCTCGATTCTCTTAGGGTGGACTTCAGGATACAAAGGTTCCCGAGTCATTCTACTAGTTCTAGTAGCCACTCTAATGTCACGCCCAATATGCGACCCTATCCAAAAGGAACTCGAAGGTCCCACCAAGGATAGACCCGCATATTGGGCGTGACAAGTTGGTATCAGAGCCTCGACCGACCCTAGGAGCCCCCTTGATTGATCGTGTAGCTTGGACGTTGTTGAGTCTAGAATAAAACTGTTTTCGGAGTCTAGTTATATCGGAGAGTAGGAATTCTTTTTACTCCTCATCCCCTTCGTCGCCCTGGTAAGGAATCTTGACGTAGGTGTTTTGAACTACTCCTCTTCCCCTTCAAATTTTTCTGTAGGTTCACGTAGTTGGCTTTTCGATCGTTGGTTCTCAGCTCTTTTCATCCGGTGCATTTCTCGTCAAGTTGACTCGAGCCTCTTCATCATTGAGTTCAATCCTCAGTTGCTTTCTTTTCCCACCCACCCACCCTTTTTCATCTCGGAACCGGAGTCCGTAATCGAGTATCCATCCTACTCGTGTGAAGTTTTTGCTCTCCCTCCTCAATGATTTCAACCGGTGTTTCCTCTTCAAGATATTCGTCGATTTCCCCTTCCAAGTTGCCTTTGTTTTCCCGCCCTCCCACCCTTTTCTTCCCGGAGCCTGAGTCTCTTTCGAACATCAATTTTCATTCATGTGGAGCCTCTTCAGTCTTTCGTCAATTGTTTCAACCGGTGAATTCTTGTCTCAGTGGACATTCCTCATCTTTTTTTTCTTTTCCGGTGGACCCAATTCAAGTTTTCAGGTTGATCATATTCTTTTCCTCGGCTCAAGTGTTTTCCTTGCTCGTTTGCATCTCGCTAGTTTATCCTTCCGGAGTGCTCAAGACATCTCAAGAGATTTGTTTGTGTCCGAATTAATTCGAGGTTGTCACCTCATTCAAATATTTCAATTATTCCGGTGCATCAACTATCTGTTCAACAATCCTTTCCAATGGTGTTATCTCTTCAGTGGGCCCTAACCCACAAGTCTTTTTCCAGGATCTTACCTGACTCTTCTAATTCTTCGAGAGTTATTCTCAAATCTGTTTCGAAGTTTGACGTAAGTATGAAATTCATCAGTCAGATGCCTCTCCAAGATCGCTTTCAAATTCTTTTCATTGTTGGCTGAACCTCTCTGCTTTTCATTCTCCCGGAGTATCTCAGTAATTTTGGTGGTGTTTCCCGTCGTCTTTTGAAGATCGAAGAAGAGTCTTTCCTCGAAATTTTGTCCGTTCTCTCGAAGATTCGTGGTTCTAGCTTCATATCATCCTCTCGAATTATTCCATTTGTCAGATATTCTTTTCTTAACCATCCGGAGTATGTCAGGAGTTGTTTTTCCATTTCTTTTCACCGAAGGCCATCATTCCAGTCATCATTCTCTATTTATCCCGGTGCTTCGTTCAAGTGTTCGTTAATCAGCTCATGATCGATGTGTTCTTTTGCATCTAATCCCTTCTAACATATTTGTTCTTCTAATTCTTCCCGGTGATTCAGTCCCTTTCATCAGTCATTTTCATTTCTTACGGTGGTTCGTTCAAGATTTTTTTCCCTTGATTATCATTTTAATTCATTCGTTCTTTTCAATCCTACCGGTGGTTCATGAAGACCTTCTCAAGTTTGCGATATGTCACTTCTCAATCGTTTTCAAGAAGAATAAGTAGTATGCAAAAATCCATTGCTTGTCATCAATTTAATTTGATGAAGGATAAGCATATAATAAATCTTATTCTTATTTCATCGAGGCGATTCAATTCTTTTCTTCCGGAGATTGTTCATGATGAAGTAATTCTCGGTTGTACTGTTTCATCTTTTTCTTTTCCGGAGTTCAATTTCCTCGGTCATTTCGTCGGAACCTCCATCTAAGTCACCCCAAGGTTCATCTTATTCTTTTCATCCTTCATTCTATCTCATCATCCTTTTGTACCGGAGTTCTTCATGGTGGATCTTCATGATTTAATTCATTCTTCAAGTGTTCATCAAGATTCTTGTTGGCGGAGTTCAAGTATCTTTTCTTCTCGCGTCTCGAAGTGCAATTAATTCACCGTATTTCTTTCGAAGTGGAGTTTTGCATTTCTTCGTTCTCCTCAGCTATTTAACCTTTTCCGCTTGTGGTCGGCGATCAGCTCATAATTTCTGAGATGTTATCCATAAGTCCACGACAAGCTTATTCTTTTCGTTGTTGAATTTTCTCCACAACTCCATTCAATCTTTTCTTCTAAGGTTGCTTTCTATTTCATTCGTGCCACAAGTTGTCATTTTCTTCTTCGTTCTTTTCATTCAACTCTTTTAATTCTTTTCGGAGGTTTTTTGTCATGTCTTCATCAAGTATCATTCCATCCTCTCTAGTTCATGTTCTAATCCTTCCATTTTCAGCCGGAGTGCTGCCTAAATCCTTTTCATTCTTATTCCTTTTCTATCTTGTTCTAACAGGAGTGGTTTCATAGTCTATGTGATTCAGTGAGCTTTCGATTCTCATCATTATCGTCGTTCCTCTCTTCTTCTCGAATGCTCTCGATTCCTTGCCTCTTCTCTTGAGTTCTTGTTTCACCCCATCCCTTTTCCCTTCCGTCTCGGTCCTAAGATCTCGGGACGAGATCTCTTGTTAGTGGAGGAGTGTTGTAACGCTCCGGATTCGATGCGCCAGGTGTCTGCCAGTTATTCGCCATTGTTGTTATGTCATTTGCTTGTGTGTTGCATTTTTGTCAGGTCATCATGTGCATTGCATTGCATACGTGTTCGTATCATGCATCCGAGCATTTTCCCCGTTGTCCGTTTTGCAATCCGGCGCTCCTATGCCCTCCGGCGTTCCCCTTTCGTCTCTCGTTGTGAGCGGGTGTTAAACGTTCTCGTAATGGACCGAGGCTTGTCAAGTGGCCTTGGTATAGCACTGGTAGACCGCCTGTCAAGTTTCGTGCCATTTGGAGGTCTTTTGATACTCCAACGGTTAACCGCGTAGCCCGCAAGCCTCCTTTCTCTTTGCAGCCCAACACCTCTCCAAAGTGGCCCAAAACCCATCTAAGTCCCCTCCATGCTCTCGGTCGTTCGATCACGATCGCGTGGCCGAAAACCGCTCCTCATTTGGACTCTCCTAGCTCCCTCTACCTATAAAAACACTTCCTCCTACGAAATTCCGGATCATTTCCCCCATGAACCCTAGCAGTTTTTCCTCCTCGCGTCGCTGGACGCGTCCGTCCGCGCCGGACACGTCCAGCCTCCACCTCACCCCAACCAATCTCCACGCGACACGTCACCCCGCCGCCGCTCTCCTCCAACCGGCAAGCGCCACATCGCCCCCAGCTCCTCCCGCCGGCCTTCTCTCTCTCCTCCCAGCCGCCGCGGCCCGCCCGGCCCACGGTCGGCCCGCCCCGGGCCGCGACCGGGCCTGAGCCGCCCCGCGCTGCTCGAGCCTCCCGCCGCCTGTGCCCGAGCCCCGCCGCCCGTTCTCCGCCGCCGGCGCCTCCCCGTTGACGACCGGCGCCACCCCGCCGCCTCCTCCCGCCGGCGACCTCCGCTCGGCTGGCACCGCGCCGCCGCCTCCGCGCGGGCCCCCGAAGCCCAGCCGGACCCCGTTGACTTCGCCCACGCCAGCCACCGCGGGTCGCGCCGCCCCGCGTCGACTACGCGCCGCCCGCGCCTCTCCTCCGACCTCGCCGGCGCGCCCCTGCGCCGCCGGTTACCTCCGCTCGCCGGAGCACCGCGTCCTCCACCCTTTGGTCAACCCGTCGTCGACCCCGCCGTCTCCGGCCACCGCGCCGCTCGCCGGAGCATCTCGCCGCCGTCCTCACCCGGATCTGGTCAACCGGGACCAGATCCACCGCTCCCTTCATCCAAACGCGTGGTTCTCCCCTGGATCTCCCCATCCCGCACGATCCCGTACAGCTTCCCCGAGGTGATATTTCGTCTAAGTCCCCGAGTCCCTGACATTATCATGCCATGTTCATCGCACCGTATCGCTGCATCCGTAGCTCCATTTTGTGCGTGTAATATGTCAAATTGTTCGCCTCGACGAGTACATCGTTTCATTCCATTGCATCATGTTCATTTGAGTTCATCTTGATGCCTGAATCATCGTTGCAAGAGTGCTTCATGATGTTGTCTGCTGTCTGTTAACAGAACGAGCTCTTTTGTCATTTTTGCCATGATTGATGTGTGCATCCTATGAGGTTAATGTCTACATGAGTTTTGATCTATGCCATGTCTTCTTTACAGAGATGCTTACCATGTATTTTTGTGATCAATGTGGTGACTAGCACAAGCATGCAAACTAGGCATCGTGATGTTACTGATTTTAGTCCCTGTTCTGCTATTATTTTGATGCCATGTAAACATGATGCTACAGAGAGATCCATGCTTATTTTGAGATACTTCAGTAAGGGTGTTTTGAACATATGGTTATGCTCTATCCATCCATGTCCCCGGTTGCAATTATGGAGTAGTCTAGCATGTCATTTTCGTGCTCTACTTTTGCTTCAAAATGTTTCCTAGCAGATTGTTTACTTGTAGTTCAATGTTCCCATGATTGTTGTTAGTTATCCATGCACCCTATGACCTTGCTCTTGCCATGCTTAGCTTCACAAACATGTCTTATTACTGTTGGTTGCCATGCCATGCCATGTATTGCTCTGTAGTGAGTTGCACAAGCTCACCAACATGCCTTCATAATTCTGTTCCTGCCATGTTTAAATCTGTAATATAACTTACTATGTTTACATGGGTGCCATCATATTTTCTGATCCTTTTTGGCTTATGGTCAGTAAGAGACTTTTGATCTATGCATTTAGTAGATTCATGCCATGTCGTGTTTTGCTATTATAAGTTCCTGTAATATGTTGTTTGATAGCTCTAAACATTGCAACGTGATGTTATTTTCTGCAAAGTCTGAATTGTTATTATTTGCAATCTTGCCATGTGTGTTTGAGCATGTTCTAGTGATTTCTGGAGATAGCTCAGTGTTCATGTTTTGTTATGATTTACCTGTACATCATGCCCATGCCTTTTGTTTTCTTGTTGAGGTCCTGTAGCATGTTGTTTTGGTGCTTGCAATATGCCTAGTTGCTGTTTTGGACAGCTTGTCCTTTAAACTTGTATAGAGTGCACGTGTTGAACCGTTGCTCCGTTTTGAGTGTGCTCTATATGAAACTTGCTTGATTTTGCATGTAGCTTCATATTATCATGTTGCATCCTTGTTTTGAGGTGTTTTCTTGATGTTTGGGTGCATTTTGCATCAATGCCATGTTTAACTTGTTTTGCTCATATCTTCTAGGCCGTAGCTCCGAACTAAATGAACTTTATATGTAACTTGACTAGAATCTCGTGTAGATCATCTTGGTGCATATTAACTTGCTGTTTAACAACTTGAACATAAGGTTTATTCAGATTTGGACCAACTTCGAAATTTGCATATGAGGACTTACCGGAATTGTTATATGTTGTTCCCGGCCTCATTTAAACTTGCCTTGATGTGTTGCTCCTGTTTGCATCATCCCTTGCCATGAGTTGCTTCATGTAGTCTTGTCTTGCATCATGCTTGTTGTGCATCATGCCTTGTTCATGTGTGGTGTGTTTACCATGTTGTGTGCTTCTTCTCGATAGTTCCCGTTTCGTTGCGATCGTGAGGATTCGTTCGTCTACATTTGGTTCGTCTTCGTGGCTTCATCTTCTTCATGGACTCGTTCTTCTTCCTAGTGGGATTTCAGGCAAGATGACTGCTACCCTGGATCTCATTACTATCATTGCTATGCTAGTTGCTTCGTTCTATCGCTATGCTGCGCTACCTATCACCTGTTTATCAAGCCTCCCATATTGCCATGAACCTCTAACCTTTGACACCCTTCCTATTAAACTATTTCTTGGCTATGTTACCGCTTTGCTCAGCCCCTCTTATAGCATTGCTAGTTGCAGGTGAAGTTGAAGATTGCTCCATGGTGGACAGGATTATGTTGGGATATCACAATATCTCTTATATTATTAATGCATCTATATACTTGGTAAAGGGTGGAAGGCTCGGCCTTATGCCTGGTGTTTTGTTCCACTCTTGCCGCCCTAGTTTCCGTCATACCGGTGTTATGTTCCCGGATTTTGCGTTCCTTACGCGGTCGGGTGATTTATGGGACCCCCTTGATAGTTCGCTTTGAATAAAACTCCTCTAGCAAGGCCCAACATTGGTTTTACCATTTGCCTCACCACCACCTACATTTCCCTTGGGAGTAATTAACCCAAGGGTCATCTTTCTTACAGCCCCCCCCCCCGGGCCAATGCTTGTCTAAGTGTTGGTCCAAACTAGAGCACCGTGCGGGGCCATCCCTTGGCAACTTGGGTTACGTAGGTTCCTGTATGCTTCACTTATCCGGTGTTGCCCTGAGAACGAGATATGTGCAGCTCCTATCGGGATTGTCGGTGCATCGGGTGGTCTTGTTGGTCTTGTTTTACCATTGTCGAAATGTCTTGTAAACCGGGATTCCGAGTCTGATCGGGTCTTCCTGGGAGAAGGTATATCCTTCATTGATCGCGAGAGCTTATCATGGGCTAAGTTGGGACACCCCTGCAGGGTATAATCTTTCGAAAGCCGTGCCTGCAGTTATAGGAAGATGGGAATTTCTTAATGTCCAGTTGTAGATAACTTGACACCAGATCCGAATTAAAACGCATCAACTGCGTGTGCAGCCGTGATGGTCTCTTCTCGGCGGAGTCCGGGAAGTGAACACGGTTCCTGGGTTATGTTTGACGTAAGTAGGAGTTCAGGATCACTTCTTGATCATTGCTAGCTTCACGACCGTTCTGCTTGCTCTCTTCTCGCTCTTATTTGCGTATGTTAGCCACCATATATGCTTAGTCACTGCTGCAGCCTCACCACTTTACCCCTTCCTTTCCCTTTAAGCTTTGCTAGTCTTGATACCCATGGTAATGGGATTGCTGAGTCCTCGTGGCTCACATATTACTACAACAACAGTTGCAGGTACAGGTTTTGCGATGATCATGACGCGAGAGCGATGCTTGTTTGCGTTGAGTTCTTCTTCTACTTCTTCGATCAGGGGATAGGTTCCAGGTCGGCAGCCTGGGCTAGCAGGGTGGATGTCGTTTGAGTTTCTGTTTGTGTTTCATCCGTAGTTGGATGATGCTCTCATGTATTGTGATGTTGTATTCGTGTGGCATTGTATGCCTTATGTATGTATCCCCATCTATTATGTAATGTTGATGTAATGATATCCACCTTGCAAAAGCGTTTCAATATGCGGGTCTATCCTTGGTGGGACCTTCGAGTTCCTTTTGGATAGGGTCGCATATTGGGCGTGACATCTAACAACAAAGTCATTTTTATTATTTAATTCATCAAGCAAATCATTTTGAGCTTTAAGTACTTGCTCAGCTTGAGTAGCAACCATAGAAGCATATTTGCTAACACGGTGAAGTTCATCTTTAACTCTAGCCAGATTATCACCTACGCGTCCTATCTCGAAAGCATTATTCTTTAACTCTGTACCAACATAAGCATTAAAACTTTCTTGTCTAGCCATAAAGTCATCAAATTCATCTAAGCATGGGATATGAAATTTAGTAGAGGGTACTTCAATTTTATCATATCTATAGAGAGAATTTACCTTTACTACCTGTGTTGGGTTATCAAGACAATGTAGTTCTTCACGCGGTATATTAAGACCATGTATTTCTTCAATAGGTGGTAAATTCTTAACATCTTCAGCTTTAATACCTTTTTCTTTCATTGATTTCTTTGCCTCTTGCATATCTTCAGGACTGAGAAATAAAACACCTCTCTTCTTGAGAGTGGGTTTAGGAATTGGCTCAGGAATTGGCTCAATTGGTTCAGGAATTGCTTCAGGAACTGGCTCGGGAAGAGTCCAATTATTTTCATTAGTCAACATATTATTTAATAGTATTTCAGCTTCGTCGACTGTTCTTTCCCTGAAAACACAACCAGCACAACTATCCAAGTAGTCCTTGGAAGCATCGGTTAGTCCATTACAAAAGATATCAAGTATTTCATTTTTCTTAATAGGATGATCAGGCAAAGCATTAAGTAACCGGAGAAGCCTCCCCCAAGCTTGTGGGAGACTCTCTTCTTTGATTTGCACAAAATTATATATTTCCCGCAAGGCAGCTTGTTTCTTATGAGCAGGGAAATATTTAGCAGAGAAGTAATAAATCATATCCTGGGGACTACGCACACAACCATGAGCAAGAGAATTATACCAAGTCTTAGCATCACCCTTTAATGAGAACGGAAATATCTTAAGGATATATAAATAGCGAGACTTCTCATCATTAGTAAACAGGGTGGCTATATCATTCAACTTGGTAAGATGTGCCACAACAGTTTCAGATTCAAGGCCATAAAAGGGATCAGATTCAACTAAAGAAATAATATCAGGATCAACAGAGAATTCATAATCCTTATCAGTAACACAGAAAGGTGAAGTAGCAAAAGCAGGACCGGGTTTCATTCTAGCATTAAGAGACTGCTGCTTCCATTTAGCTAATAGTTTCTTAAGATCATTTCTATCATTGCAAGCAAGAATTTCCATAACAGTTGTTTCATGCATAACATAACCCTTAGGAACAACGGTAATACATAATCATTGGGGGGACCTTCATCATCGCTATCATCAGTAATAGGATGTTCAGTAATTTCATTCCCCCTAAATCTAGCAAGTTGTTCATCAAGAAATTCACCTAATTGCAAAGTAGTATCACGCACAGAAGTAGTTTCATCATGCATAGCAGAAGTGGCATCATCAATAACATGCGACACATCAGAATTCATAGCAGTAGTAGGTTTAGGTGTTGCAAGCTTACTTATAACGGAAGGAGAATCTAGTGCAGAGCTAGATGGTAGTTCCTTACCTCCCTTCATAATTGAGGGCAAAATCTTGGTCTTAGCGACTTTCAAGTTCTTCATAGTGATCAATAGATATAAATCCCAAGTGACTCAGAGAATAGAGCTATGCTCCCCGGCAACGGCACCAGAAATTAGTCTTGATAACCCACAAGTATAGGGGATCGCAACACCTTTCTAGGGTAGAGTATTCAACCCAAATTTATTGATTTGACACAAGGGGAGCCAAAGAATATTCTTGAGTATTAGCAGTTGAGTTGTCAATTCAACCACACCTGGATAACTTAGTATCTGCAGCAAAGTGTTTAGTAGCAAAAGTGGTATGATAATAATAGTAGTGGTAGCAAAAGTAAAAGTAAATGTTATTGGGTTTTTTGTAGTAGTTGTAACGGTAGCAACGGAAAAGTAAATAAGCGAAGAACAATATGTGAAAAGCTCGTGGGCAATGGATCAGTGATGGATAATTATGCCGGATGTGATTCCTCATGTAATAGTTATAACATAGGGTGACATAGAACTAGCTCCAATTCATCAATGTAATGTAGGCATGTATTTCGTAAATAGTCATACGTGCTTATGGAAAAGAACTTGCATGACATCTTTTGTCCTACCTTCCCGTGGCAGCGGGGTCCTTACGGAAACTAAGGGATATTAAGGCCTCCTTTTAATAGAGAACCGGAACAAAGCATTAACACATATTGAATACATGAACTCCTCAAACTACGGTCATCACCGAGAAGTATCCCGATTATTGTCACTTCAGGGTTGTCGGATCATAACACATAATAGGTGACTATAGACTTGCAAGATAGGATCAAGAACACACATATATTCATGAAAACATAATAGGTTTAGATCTGAAATCATGGCACTCGGGCCCTAGTGACAAGCATTAAGCATAGCAAAGTCATAGCAACATCAATCTCAGAACATAGTGGATACTAGGGATCAAACCCTAACAAAACTAACTTGATTACATGGTAAATCTCATCCAACCCATCACCGTCCGGCAAGCCTACGATGGAATTACTCACGCATGGCGGTGAGCATCATGAAATTGGTGATGGAGGATGGTTGGTGATGACGACGGCGACGAATCCCCCTCGCCGGAGCCCCGAACGGACTCCAGATCAGCCCTCCCGAGGGAGATTAGGGCTTGGCGGCGGCTCCGTGTCGTAAAACGCGATGAAACTTTCTCCTTGATTTTTTTCTCCCCGAGACGGTATATATGGAGTTGGAGTTGAGGTCGGGAGGTTTCCAGGGGGGCCACGAGATAGGAGGGCGCGCCCTAGGGGGGGGCGCCCCCTGTCTCGTGGACAGCCCGTGGGCCCCTTGGCCTTCATTCTTTCGCCAAAAATTCTTATTAATTCTGAAAAGTGCCTCCGTGGATTTCCAGGATATTCCGAGAACTTATCTTTGCTACACATAAAACAACATCATGGCAGTTCTGTTGAAAACAGCGTCAGTCCGGGTTAGTTTCATTCAAATCATGCAAGTTAGAGTCCAAAACAAGGGCAAAAGTGTTTGGAAAAGTAGATACGTTGGAGACGTATCAAGGCCCTTCATTAGTAATCAACAAATATGTATCGAATTTAGGCAACATCATATTCTCATGAACATTAGAATTGTTATCAAGAAACGAAAGTACTTGGTAGTTCAATTGGCGTGCGCGAGCTTTAGTGATTGGTCCAGTATGTATAGCGGCAGGGGCTATGGGTGTAACAATGGTATTGATGTCCTAATCATTTACGTGTTGTTTTTATTGCTCTACGTGATGCATGTTTGTTTGGTAACCCTGGGAAGTGCACCTCTTGCACCGACCGAGTATCTTTTCTTGGCTATGTTGTTACTCCACAAATAGTTGAAGTTGATTAAGCCAAGATTGAAGCTATCGAGAGTTGGCCGCAACCCAAATCGGTCACACAAGTGAGGAGTTTTCTGGGCCTCGCTGGTTTCTATAGGCGTTTTATGAGGGCTTTTAGCACCCTCGCTGCACCTCTCAATGAGCTTACAAAAAAAGATGTGCCTTTTTGTTTGGGGTACTGCATAGGAAGAAGCCTTCATGGTATTGAAAGATAAGTTAACAAATGCTCCATTACTCCAACTTCTTGATTTTAATAAGACTTTTGAGCTTGAATGTGATGCTAGTGGAATTGGATTAGGAGGTGTGTTATTACAAGATGGAAAACCTGTTGAGTACTTTTCTGAAAAGTTAAGTGGGCCTAGTCTAAACTATTCTACTTATGATAAAGAATAATATGATCTTGTTTGTAAGTTAGGAACATGGAAACATTATTTATGGCCCAAAGAATTTGTTATACATTCTGATCATGAATCTTTGGAACACAATAAAAGTCAAGCAAAACTTAACCGTACACATGCTAAATGGGTTGAATTCATTGAGACTTTCCCTTATGTCACTAAACACAAGAAGGGTAAAGAAAATGTTATTACTGATGCATTGTCTCGTCGCTATACTATACTTTCACAACTTGACTTTAAAATATTTTGTTTGGAGACCATCAAAGATCAATATGTGCATGATGCTAATTTTAGAGATGTAATGCAGAATTGTAAAGAAGGAATGTTGTAGGGTGCAATCCTAGAGGGGATCTTTTCACACTTGGAGGGGGGAAAGAGGAAGAACACACAAGAACACAAGGAGGAAATCACTCAAACAAACCCAAATGACACATGCACTAGAGTAGCATACATGAGATCGATCCACAAGCATACAAGAACAATTCAAGGAAATTGGCACTAGGGTATAGTTCTTCTGACTCCTAGGAGATGAGGTCTTGATGTTGATCTTCTCCAAGAGGTGGTCTTGATAATCCACAAGGCTTCTTCCCAAGATGGGGGCTTGATCTCCAAGAGGAGGGGATACAAGGAGCAAAGCTCTCTAGTGTCGATCAAAATCTTTGCTAACCTCACAAATGAACTAGGGAAAGAGTTTATATATAGGCTAGGGACAAAATTGGAGAAAAGAGGTGATAGAGGCAAAGGTGTCCCATCTTTCAATGAGATGGTGGCTATCGTTTTAGTGGAAGTCGACTTTGATGATCCGACTACGCACGTGCGAGGACGTCGCGCCTTAGCAATCGCTAAACCAACTCCGAAAGGTTATTGACCACGCCAGAGCACGATCAACTTGACCACGAAGGTCTATTTCCTGCAAGAAAATGAAGAACAAGCAAGAAACTAAGATTGCAATCTGGATATTGCGAATAAAAGAGGAAGCTTTTTTAACGAAGGTGGGGTTCTGTGCCGTCTTGGTCTAGTCGTTGAACACAAACGAAGTACGGGAAGGCAGCTATGGCAAACTTTTAATCTAAACAAAACCCAAAGCTTAAACGACACCCTAAGGGCTGTATATATGGAGGAAGAGGGGGGATTTCGTGGCCCTTGGGGGAGGGGGTCCAAAACCAACCATATCTCTTGTTTCCTCACACATTTCAAAATTACATGGGCCTGGCCCAATAATAAGGTGACGCAACACCTATAATAGCCTCTGGACGAAATTTCTGAAGTGGCATCTTGTATATTTTGTCCAAGACATCATGCACTCATTACGGTGGCTTGAATGTCCTGAAATCGTCACTTGAAACTCCGTTCTTGTTTCCCATGCGCATGCCGTCATCTCCATGCTTGTTATTGCTCCAATGTTCATCCTTCTCCAAGCTAGGCCCTTCATTTGTAAGCAAAACAAATGTATCCAATTTAGGCAGCATCATATTCTCATGAACATTAGAATCATTACCAAGAAACGAAAGTACCTGGGAATTTAATTGGCGTGCACGAGCTCAAGTAATTGGTCCGGTATGTATAGTAGCAGGGGCTGTGGGTGTAACAATGGTATTGATGTCCTAATCATCCTCCCCTTCTTGAAATGAAGTCGTCCTCGACGGAATCTCATCTTCCTCACCCAAACAAGGCTTCAAATCTGCAATGTTAAAAGTGGGACTAACCCCAAAATCTGCAGGCAGCTCAAGTTTGTGTGCATTATCATTTATTTTCTCTAACACCTTAAAAGGACCATCAACACGTGGCATTAGCTTTGATTTGCGCAAATAAGGAAATCTATCTGTAGCGACCAGACCTCAAACGGTCAAGTCTCTGTGCATCAGTGTCATCCCTGGATCGGTAATGCTGACATGCATAGTACTTGAGTATTTATAACAGAGTTTCAATCACACACTTATTACAATGAACTGTCTCAAAAGAGAACTTATTACAATAATATGGCTTAAGGCCATCTAAATAAGATAACAACAGAAGGCTTGGAAGATAAAGTGAGTCCATCAACTCCAACGGCATAGCTGAGTGAACGACAACGACCTATGGCACCTTACTCGTCGTCTGAAAAGTCTGCAACATGATATGTTGCAGCCCGAAACGGGTCAGCACATGGACTATGCTGGCAATGTAACACAAGAGTAATGAACAGAATAAATGCTATCACTACATGCATATATGGCTGGTGGAAAGCTCTAAGGTTAATGGTTTTGCATAAAGCCAATTTTTCCCTACAACAAAGGAATAAATTTTATTTAACTATCATGGTGTTTGTTAAACATTGAGAAGGTTCCTCCAACTCAATCCCAATTAAGCAATATCAATTGACCCAACAAATTAATTTAGAGTGATGAGATCAACATGATAATCCAAGAACCAGATACTTAAGGTGTCCATAACCGGGGACATGGCTAACCATGATTAGTTTGTACACTCTGCAGAGGTTGCGCACTTTTCCCCACAAGACTCAATCTCCTCCGTTAGATTTCTCGCACTACATGATGTTTGAAAAACGGATGACCGAGACACACTCGTTCAGAAACATTAACTCTTTACTCTGGATGGACACTTACACCTACTTTCCCCTACATATTCTAGCCCACCACTGAAAGAGGTCATGCAACCTACTCAACTATGCTAGAGCCCATAATAGATTGTGGCTGCACATGGAAGTTTCTAGCATGAATAATCTTATGATTCCTTTGAGCCTGGGTGGCGAACCGTAGGATGATCACACGGGTACTCCAGGATATCCTAGGACAACACTGGATTCTCCAGGTGTCCACAACCAATCCACCCAGATGTGTATTTAAGTAGCCACCTTAAGTTAACCATTAATTAACAATTCTCACGTTTGTCATCGGTACACTCAGCCAAACCACGTCTATGAGCATAGCATGGCAGTAAAAGCATAACGTACAAGTAACTCCCAAAGGTTTGATAATAAAAGGTCAATAGGTTCTACCTCATCATCTACTTCCCAAACCCACATGTTAATTAGATCCTAACCATGCAATGTTTGAGGATTGTAACTAATGCATAAAACTGGGTAATAAAGGGATATGATCAAAGTGTTACTTGCCTTGCTGATGATCTGCAAAACCTAGAGACTCGTAGTAGCACGATTTGCACTCCGGGAATTCTATCGCAAACAAACAATAATATACATAAGCACTCAAACTAGAAGCATGGGTAAAAATCAAATAAGAAGATCCAACCAGAAAGATCAACTGAAGAACTCCGGTTTGCAAAAAGAATCAAATCAAACGGAGCAACGAAACTCAACTACGAACGAAACAAGAAGAGTTTACTAATCTGGACTAAAGTCAAATTTTACAGTACCAAAATGATGTTCAAGTTGGTTAAATAGAAAGAGGATTTCGAGATGAAGATCTAGGCGCTAGTTTCATCTAATTTGGACAAACGAGCGAAAAGTTATACTAGATCAAAGATCAGGGCATAAATCACGATAAAAAATAATCGTGGATAAACCCTGGAAAATAAAACGAGATGAACAGGCTAACGAACGAACGTTCGCTGTCCAAGACTAACCGACGAACAACATTTGTTAAACCGAAAGTACGGACGAACGTCCGCTAAACCGAATGGCGGCGGCGACGGTGGATACCTCTGGCGAAGCACCGGCGAGACGGGTCGGCGTCCGCGGGTCTTTGGCGGGGCTCCGGCGACTGCAGTGGTGAGGGGCGACGGCGGCGGCATTAGGCGACGGCAGCGCGGGCGGCGGCGTCGGCTGCGGTGACGGCGGCGTCGGCGTCAGCGGCTGCGGGTGCGGGGCGGCGGTGGGTGGCGGAGAGGGGCGGCGGCAGCATGCTTTATAAGGGGGTCGTGGGGCGTCCGACTTGGGAAGGGGGCGGCCGGCGGCGTGGCACGGGCGGACTCTGGCGAGTCCGGGTCGGGCACGCTCGGGCGAGGCGGCGGCGCTGGTAGGCCGGCTGGGCTGCTGGCCTAGTCCGGTCCACGGGACTTTTTTTAGAAAAAATAATTCCGCCGAACAGAAAAAAATCCTAAAAATATAATTTTTTTTCTAAAAATGCCAAAAACAATTTTCACCGTCTAAAGAAAATATTTAGAACAAAGTGAACATTTTTCTGGCCTAAAATGCAATTTTGAAAACATGCAAATTTTTCTAATTCAAATAAAATAGCAATAAACTCCAAATAAAAAATATATTTGATTTTAACATTTTCCCTCCAATATTTCTTTTATTTTGGAGAAGTCATTTTATCCCCTCTATTTTATTTTATTTTTAGAAATATTTCAAGAGAAAATGATTAAAACCAAAATGATCCTCTTTTCAAATTTGAGAAAACTCAAATATGAAAATAACGAAATCCCCAACTCTCTCCGTGGGTCCTTGAGTTGCTTAGAATTTATAGGATCAACCAAAATGCAATAAAATATGATATGCATATGATGACCTATGTATAACATTCCAAATTGAAAATTTGGGATGTTACAAACCTACCCCCCTTAAGATGAATCTCGCCCTCGAGATTTGGATTGGCTAGAAAATAGGTGCGGGTTGTCCTTTCGTAGGTCTTCCTCTCGTTCCCAGGTGGCTTCATCCTCGGTATGGTGGCTCCACTGAACTTTGCAAAACTTTATAACCTTTCTACGTGTGACTCAGCTAGCAAACTTGAGAATCTTCACTGGTTTCTCCTCGTAGGTCAAATCACTATCTAGCTGAATCGCTTCCAGTGGCCCAGTATCTCTCAGCGGAATTCCGGCCATCTCTACGTGGAACTTCTTCAACTGGGAAACGTGAAACACGTTGTGAACTCCTGACAATCCTTCTGGTAATTGCAGCTTGTAAGCAACTTCCCCCATGCATTTCAAAACTTTGTATGGCCCCACAAAATGTGGTGCTAACTTTCCCTTAACTCCAAAATGCTTAACTCCTCGAAGTGGGGACACACGAAGGTATACTCTGTCTCCGACTTCATAAACTGTCTCCTTGCATTTAGAATCCACATAACTCTTCTGTCTGGACTGGGCTACCTTGAGTCTGTCGCGAATCAACTTAATCTTCTCTTCAGAGTCCTTAATCAAATCTGGTCCAAACAACTGACGATCTCCAACTTCATCCCACAATAACAGTGTCCTGCACCTCCTTCCATACAAGGCTTCGAAAGGGGCCATCTTCAAACAAGCTTGGTAACTATTGTTATAAGAGAACTCTCCATACGGCAAGTTGTCGTCCCAACTAGATCCCTAATCTAGCGCACAAGCTCTCAAAATGTCTTCCAGAATCTGATTGACGCTCTCGGTCTGTCCATCTGTCTGTGGATGAAAGGTTGTACTGAACTCTAGCCTGGTACCCATAGTCTCGTGCAACTGATTCCATAACTTTGAGGTAAATTGGGTTCCTCTATCTGATACAATGGTCCTCGCAACTCCATGCAGACATACGATCCTGGTCATGTATATCTTTGCCAACTTTGCACTTGTATAACTAGTCTTTACTGGGATAAAATGAGCTACTTTCGTCAATCGATCGACTACAACCCATATAGAGTCATAGCCTGAACGAGTCCTGGGCAATCCCATGATAAAATCCATGCCAAGCTTGTCCCACTTCCATTCGGGTATCGGCAATGGCTGTAGCAATCCTGCTGGCTTCTGATGCTCTGCCTTCACTCTCTGACATACATCACATACTACTACATACTCGGCAATATCCTTCTTCATTCTGGTGCACCAAAAACTTTCCTTCAAATCCAGGTACATCTTAGTGTTTCCTGGGTGAATCGAATACGGCGAATCATGGGCCTCCTGCAGAATCAACTTCCTGATCTCGAGGTCATTAGGCACATATACGCGATCCTCAAACCATAAAGTATCATGTTGATCCTCATGAAATCCTTTAGCCTTTCCTTTGCTCATCCTTCCCTTTATCTCGGTAATCTCCTTGTTAGTCTTCTGGGCTTCTCTAATTTTATCCATCAAAGTGGAATGAATTTCCAATGCTGCTACATAACCTCTCGGAACTATTTCCAAACATAGCTCGCGAGGATCCTCTGCTAACTCCTTGGGTAATCCTCCGCTCATGAGCGTATTAACATAACTCTTGCGACTCAACGCATCGGCTACTACATTAGCCTTTCTGGGATGATAGTGTAATTTCATATCATAATCCTTAATGAGCTCCAACCATCTCCTTTGCCTAAGATCAACTCCTTCTGTGTGAAGATATATTTCAAACTCTTGTGATCCGTGTATACCTCACAGTGATTTCCGATGAGAAAATGTCTCCATGTCTTCAACGCATGCACTATGACTGCTAAGTCCAAATCATGAGTAGCATAATTTAACTCATGAGGTTTAAGCTGTCGTGAGGCATATGAAACAACTCTTACCTCATGCATAAGCACTGCTCCAAGTCCTCGACGTGAAGCATCGCAATACACTTGATAATCCTTTCGTTGATCTGGAAGAATTAGCACTGGGGCTGTAACCAAACATTTCTTCAACTCCTGAAAACTGGCTTCACACTCCTCAGTCCATTGGAACTTGGTGTCCTTCTTCAATAACTCTGTCATGGGCTTTGCAATCCTGGAGAAATTCTCAATGAACCTCCGGTAATAACCTGCGAGTCCGAGAAAACTCCTGATCTCTCGAACTGTTGTGGGTGCTACCCATTTAGTCATAGATACAACCTTGGTGGGGTCTACTGCTATTCCTTCTCCGGATATAACATGTCCGAGAAATCCAACTTTCTTCAACCAAAACTCACACTTGCTGAACTTGGCATCCAACTGATGTTCCCTGAGCTTCTCGAGAACCAAACACAAATGCTCCTTATGCTCCTCCTCATTCTTCGAGTAGACCAATATATCATCAATGAACACCACGACGAACTTATCCAAAAACTCCATAAACACCTTGTTCATCTTGTTCATGAAATAGGCAGGCGCGTTAGTCAGACCAAATGACATAACGGTATACTCATATAGCCCGTACCTTGTGGTAAAAATTGTCTTAGGTATATCCTGTTCTCGAATCTTCAGCTGGTGATATCTTGATCGCAGATTGATCTTGGAAAACACTTTAGGTCCTTGCAATTGTTCAAACAAATCATTGATCATCGGTAGCGGGTACTTATTCTTAATCGTCACTTCATTCAACACACAATAATCAACAACCATCCTCAATGATCCATCCTTCTTCTCCACTAGAAGTACTGGGGCTTCCCAAGGTGACGAACTTGGTCGAATGTAACCTTTATCCAGTAACTCCTTAATCTGCTTCTTAATTTCCTCCAAATCCTTTGCGGGCATCCGATACGGTCTCTTTGATATTGGCCTGGTGCCTGGCCAAAGCTCAATCAAGAACTCAATGTCTCTATCCAGTGGTATGCCTGGCAACTCCTTCAGAAATACGTCGGGGTAATCTTTCACCTCTGGTACCTCCTCCTGTACAACTCCTGATAAGGAATTCACTTGAGTCCTCTTCGGCACATGCTGGGATACATACTTGATCCTTCTGCCTTCTGGGGTGGTGAGCATAATTGACTTACTGGTGCAATCAATGTTTCCTCCATACATCGATAACCAGTCCATACCTAAAATCACATCCAATCCTTGCGACTCCAGAATTATTAGATCCGAGGGGAAAACATGCCTATCTATGGTCAATGGCATCTGAAAACATCCTTGGGTTGCCATATGCTCCGCTCCCGGAGAGCTTACTAACATAGGTGTCCTAAGAACTTTGGTGGGCAACTTATACTTATCCACAAATCCCCTTGATATGTATGAATGCGATGCACCAGTATCAAAAAGAACGATTGCAGTAAATGACTTAACCAAAAACTTACCTATTACTGCATCTGGTTGCTCTTCAACCTCCTCCATGCTAATGTGGTTCACTTGTCCTCTGTTGAAAGGGTTGGGCTTCTTACCAGAGCTTCCATTGCCATTTCCATGCTTTGCTTTAGAACATTCGGTGGCATAATGTCCATTCTTCCCGCACTTGAAACAAGTAATGTGACTTAGATCCTTCTTTGCGGGCGTTGCCGAGTTGGAACGGTTCTGGCTACTGCTTCCTCCATTCCCATTCCCATTCTTGGGGCCACTATGGTTATGCGAACTTCCTCCATTGGTGTTATGGCCTCCATGGTTATGGTGAATGTGTCCTCCTGAGTTCGGGGTAAAACAAGGTCTCTGCTGAGCTCCTGAATTGTACTTCCCTTGTCCATACCTCCTTTTGCGGCTATCAATCTGCTGCTGCTTCCCTTCAATCATAAGAGCTTTATCTACCAACTCCCGGTAGTTGTTGAATGTTGCCACCATCAACTGCATGCTCAGCTCATCATTCAGTCCTTCCAGAAACTTCTACTGCTTAGCAGCATCAGTTGCTACGTCATCAGGGGCATAACATGCTAACTTACTAAACTCATCCACATACTGGCCCTCTATGCGTCCTCCTTAGTGCAAGTTGCAAAACTCGCGCTTCTTGATGTTCATACCTCCTGGTGAAACATGGGCAGTGCGGAAAGCCTGCTGAAACTGGTCCCATGTAACAGTGTCAATGGGGTAAGTGGCTGTGAAATTCTCCAACCATGATGCCGCGGGTCCATCAAGCTGATGTGCGGCAAAATGCACTCTCTCCGCATCTGTGCATCCTGCAGTGGTCAACTCTCTTCCAATCTTGCGGAGCTAATCATTTGCAACAATCAGCTTGGTGCTACTAGAGAACACTAGTGGATTCAGCCTTAGAAAATGGGCTAGGTGATCAAAAGGTGGTGGTGGTAGTGGGTTGTTGTTGTTGTTGCCTTGGTTCTGATTCTGAACTAGTAGCTGCATCAAGGTATTCTGTTGCTGGATCAACTGAGTGAGCTCCGGTTGGAAATAAAATCCATTGTCATGTCTCGGAGGCATCTGATGGGTTTAGAAAAGGTGAGAAAACAGAATAGAATGAG
This sequence comes from Triticum aestivum, assembly GCF_018294505.1. Classification (NCBI taxonomy): domain Eukaryota; kingdom Viridiplantae; phylum Streptophyta; class Magnoliopsida; order Poales; family Poaceae; genus Triticum; species Triticum aestivum. The sequence continues at coordinate 266,653,357 of NC_057795.1, read as the reverse complement.
GTCTAAAGGGAAAACACTACCCATATGCTCATGAGACAAACACAATCATATCACTCCAATCAATTCAAACAAGGGCTTACAATCGGTCTAATTATCGTTACAAAAGTGCTCAGACTATACTATATACATGGGGAAATACTACTACTAATATGGTGGTCGACTAGAAGTTTTGATCGGTGGAAGACTCCATGATATCTGCTCAAGCTTCATCAACACAGTCATCGTCGCTATCATCGGGGTCAGAATCAGTGTTGTCGATGATGATGTAGCCCTCCGAACAAATGTCCTTTGAATGGTTGTCATCTCCTCCTGGCGCAAGGTCTCCCATGAATACTCCTAGCTTCCTCGTCAGGTTGTCATTCTTCTCCACTAGTATCGTCATTTCCTCCTCATATCCATCGTGTAGACTTGAGTCCTCTTCTAGCTCCGTAATCCTGGTCATTGCCTTCTTCAGGTCTATCATGCTTGCGCACATCTGGTTCTCCAGGCGACGAATGTGCTGGCTTAACTCCTGGATGAAAGCTGCAATGGACCTATCCCTCCTCGTGTTGATCATCTCCCATTGCTCATTTCAGCAACCACATATCTGGTAAATAGTGTCCTTAAGATCCTTGTGATAAACTTCTCCAATGCGTCCCATGGCGATGTGGGCTGCCATGCTCTTTCCTAGACTCTAGGTTGGTGCATCAAAGGAAAACTCTATGGGCTTAGTGACTGGCATGAATGTTCTTCCTGGAACTTGAACTCGAATCATCTAACACTCCTCTTCTGGTAAAGTGGCGATGTAGGTCCCGGTGAAGCATGGTATTCCGATGTTTAGGTACCTAGTAACTTCCTTCAAGTGTCGTCCAAAAGGGGTGTCTTCATCTAGTTGTGTAAACTTGTTCCTTGAGTCCTCCATCCTATAGAGTGGAAAAGGGGGAGGAGTCAGAAATGAGTAGAGAAGAGTGACCTATGGTTTAACTTAGTGGTCGTGTCCTACAGTCAACATGTGCTCTGATACCATCTTGTAGCGACCAGACCTCAAATGGCCAAGTCTCTGGGCATTAGTGTCATCCCTGGATCGGTAATGCTGACACGCACAGTACTCGAGGATTTATAACAGAGTTTCAATCACACACTTATTACATTTAAATGTCTCAAAAGAGAACTTATTATGATAATATGGCTTAAGGCCATCTAAATAAGATAACAACAGAAGACTTGGAAGATAAAGTGAGTCCATCAACTCCAACGGCATAGCTGAGTGAACGACAACGACCTATGGCACCTTACTCGTCGTCTGAAAAGTCTGCAACATGATATGTTGCAGCTCGAAATGGGTCAGCACATGGAATATGCTGGCAATGTAACACAAGAGTAATGAACAGAATAAATGCTATCACTACATGCATATATGGCCGGTGTAAAGCTCTATGGTTAATGGTTTTGCATAAATCCAATTTTCCCTACAACAAAGGAATAAATTTTATTTAACTATCATGGTGGTTGTTAAACATTGAGAAGGTTCCTCAAACTTAATCCCAATTAAGCAATATCAATTAACCCAACAAATTAATTTAGAGTGATGAGATCAACATGATAATCCAAGAACCAGATACTCAAGATGTCCATAACCGGGGACACGGCTAACCATGATTAGTTTGTACACTCTGCAGAGGTTTGCGCACTTTTCCCCACAAGACTCGATCTCCTCCGTTAGATGTCTCGCACGTTGAGAAACGGATGACCGAGACACAGTCTTTCAGAAACATTAACTCTTTACTCTGGATGGATAGTTACACCTACTTTTCCCTACATATGCTAGCCCACCACTGAAAGAGGTCTTGCAACCTACTCAACTATGCTAGAGCCCATAATAGCTTGTGGCTGCACACGGAAGTTTCTAGCATGAATAATCTTATGATCCCTTTGAGCCTGGGTGGCGAACCGTAGGATGATCACACGGGTACTCTAGGATATCCTAGGACAACACAGGATTCTCCAGGTGTCCGCAACCAATCCACCCAGATGTATATTTAAGTAGCCACCTTAAGTTAACCATTAATTAACAATTCTCACGTCTGTCATGGATACACTCACCCAAACCACGTCTACGAGCATAGCATAGAAGTATAAGCATAACATAGAAGTAACTCCCAAACGTTTGATACTAAAAGGTCAATAGGTTGTACCTCATCATCTACTTCTCAAACCCACATGTTAATTAGATCCTCACCATGCAATGTTTGAGGATTGTAACTAATGCATAAAACATGGTAATAAAGGGATATGATCAAAGTGTTACTTGCCTTGCTGATGATCTACAAAACCTATAGACTCGTAGTAGCATGCTTTGCACTCCGGGAATTCTATCGCGAACAAACAATAACATACATAAGCACTCAAACTAGAAGCATGGGTAAAACTCAAATAAGAAGATCCAACCAGAAAGTTCAACTGAAGAACTCCGGTTTGCAAAAAGAATCAAATCAAACGGAGCAATGAAAGTCAACTACGAATGAAACAAGAACCGTTTACTAATCTAGACTAAAGTCAAATTTTATAGTACCAAAATCATGTTCAAGTTGGTTAAACAGAAAGAGGGCTTCGAGACGAAGATCTAGGCGCTGGTTTCATCTAATTTGGATAAATGAGCGAAAGTTATACTAGATCAAAGATCAGGGCAGAAATCATGATAAAAAATAATCGAGGATAAACCCTAGAAAATACAACGTGATGAACAAGCTAACGAACGAACGTTCGTTGTCTGAGACTAACCGACAAACAACGTTAGTTAAAACGAACATATGGACAAACGTCCGCTAAACAACTAAACCGAAAAAAACGAACCAATCTATTTAAAAAACAGATCTAGGTTTTAAAAAAAACGAATAGCGGCGGCGGCGGCTACCTCCGCCGAGGCTCCGGCGGGGTGGGGCGTTGTCGGCGGGGCTCCCGCGGCTGCGGTGGTGAGGGGCGACGGCGGCACGGGTGGCCGCGGCTTCGGGCGGCGGCTGCGGCGGCTGTGGCGACGGGCGGTGTTGGCGGCTGCGGCTGCGGGTGCGGGTGCGGGGCGGCGGTGGGTGGCGGAGAGGGGCGGCGGCGACGCGCTTTATAGGGGGGGTCGGGGGGGGCGTCCGACTTGGGGAAGGGGCGGCCGACGGCATGGCGCGGGCGGACTCCGGCGAGTCCGGGTCTGGCACGCTCGGGCGAGGCGGCGGCACTGGTGGGCCGGCTGGGCCGCTGGCCCAGTTCGGTCCGTGGGACTTTATTTTTTAAAATAATTCCGTCGAACAGAAAAAAAATCCTAAAAATATATAAAAATATTCCAAAAATGCCAAAAACAATTTTCATCGTCTAAATGAATATTTAGAACAAAGTGAACATTTTTCTGGCCTAAAATGCAATTTTGAAAACATGCAAATTTTTCTAATTCAAATAAAATAGCAATAAACTCCAAATAAAAAAGATTTGAATTTAACATTTTTCCTCCAATATTTCTTTTATTTTGGAGAAGTCATTTTATCCCCTCTCTTTTATTTTATTATTAGAAATATTTTGAGAGAAACTGATTAAAACCAAAAGGATCCTCTTTTCAAATTTGAGAAAACTCAAATATGAAAATAACGAAATCCCCAAATCTCTCCGTGGGTCCTTGAGTTGCTTAGAATTTATAGGATCAACTAAAATGCAATAAAATATGATATGCATATGATGACCTATGTATAACATTCCAAATTGAAAATTTGGGATGTTACACTACCCTTACGCAAATGTAACCAAACAAGATCTCCAGGTGCAAACATAACATGTTTTCTACCCTTATCTCCAGCAAGTTTATATTTGGCATTCATACGCTCAATGTTTTCCTTAGTTAACTCATGCATTTTTAAAATCAATTCAGCACATTGTTTAGCATCAAAACCTTCTCCGAATATGGAAGAGGCAACAAATCAATAGGTGCTCGAGGTAGGAAACCATACACAATTTCAAAAGTGCACCTCTTCATAGTAGAATGCAATGAACGATTATAAGCAAATTCAATATGAGGCAAGCATTCTTCTCACATTTTCTTATTATTCTTCAAAACATCCTTAAGCATAGTAGACAATGTTCTATTGACTATTTCAGTTTGTCCATCAGTTTGGGGGTGACAAGTAGTACTAAAAAGCAGTTTAGTCCCCAACTTATCCCATAAACATGTCCAAAAGTGGCTACGAAATTTAGTATCACGATCTGAAACAATAGTATTTGGCACACCATGCAAGCGAATAATTTCATGAAAGAACAAATCAGCAACATTAACATAATCATCGCTTTTATGACATGGTATAAAGTGTGCCATTTTCGAGAATCTATCCACGACAACAAATAAGCTATCCCTCCCCTTCTTTGTTCGAGGTAAACCTAAAACAAAGTCCATAATATCCTCCCAAGGAACACTAGGTACATGCAAAGGCATATATAAACCATGAGGATTGAGTCGTGACTTAGCTCTTTGACATGTAGTGCAGCGAGCAACAAAGCGCTCAACATCCCGTCTCATCTTTGGCCAAAAGAAATGTCTAGCAAGTACGTCCTTCATCTTCTTCACACCAAAGTGTCCCATTAATCCTCCTCCATGCGCCTCCTGCAACAACAAAAGACGAACAGAGCTAGCTGGAATGCATAGCTTGTTAGCACGAAACACAAATCCATCATTAACGACGAACTTGTTCCATGTTCTTTGTTCTTTACAATTCTGCAATACATCTTTAAAATCAGCATCATGCACATATTGATCTTTGATGGTCTCCAAACCAAATATTTTGAAGTCAAGTTGTGAAAGCATAGTATAGTGACAAGACAATGCATCAGCAATAACATTTTCTTTACCCTTCTTTTGTTTAATGACATAAGGGAAAGTCTCAATGAATTCAACCCATTTAGCATGTCGACGATTCAGTTTAGCTTGACTTTTAATATGTTTCAAAGATTCATGATCAGAATGTATAACAAATTCTTTGGGACATAAATAGTGTTGCCATGTTTCTAAAGTCCTAACAAGAGAATATAATTCTTTATCATAAGTAGACTAATTCAGACTAGGCCCACTTAATTTTCCAGAAAAGTATGCAACAGGTTTGCCATCTTGTAATAACACAACTCCTAATCCAATTCCGCTAGCATCACATTCAAGCTCAAAAGTCTTATTAAAATCAGGAAGATGGAGTAAAGGAGCATGTGTCAACTTATCTTTCAATTCCGTGAAGGCTTCTTCGTATGCAGTACCCCAAACAAAAGGCACATCCTTCTTTGTATGCTCATTGAGAGGTGCAGCAATGGTGCTGAAATCTCTCACAAAACGCCTATAGAATCCAGCGAGGCCAAGAAAACTCCTCACTTGTGTGACCATTTTGGGCCGCAGCCAACTCCCAATAGCTTCAATCTTGGCTTTATCAACTTCAATTACCTGTGGAGTAATGCTACCTCTTGAGCACTGCGTTGGATTTCCCCGAAGAGGAGAGGATGATGCAGTAAAGTAGCGTAAGTATTTCCCTCCGTTTTTGAGAACCAAGGTATCAATCCAGTAGGAGACCACATACAAGTCCCTCGTACCTACACAAAACGATAGCAACTCGCAACCAACGCTTAGGGGTTGTCAATCCCTTCATAGTCACTTACGAGAGTGAGATCTGATAGAGATAATATTTTTGGTATTTTTGATAGATAGATGCAAGGTAAAAGTAAAGGCAAAGTAAAAACAAAGCAAGTAAATAAAGTGATATAGATTGATATGATGAGAATAGACCCGGGGGCCATAGGTTTCACTAGTGGCTTCTCTCAAGAGCATAAGTATTCTACGATGGGTGAACAAATTACTGTTGAGCAATTGACAGAATTGAGCATAGTTATGAGTATATCTAGGCAATGATCATGTATATAGGCATCACATCCAAAACAAGTAGATCGAAACGATTGTGCATCTACTACTATTACTCCACTCATCGACCGCTATCCAGCATGCATCTAGAGTATTAAGTAAAAACAGAGTAACACCGTAAGCAACATGACATGATGTAGAGGGTTAAATTCATGCAATATGATAAAAAACCATCTTGTTATCCTCGATGGCAACAATACAATACGTGCCTTGCAACTCTTTCTGTCACTGAGTAAGGACACCGCAAGATTGAACCCAAAGCTAAGCACTTCTCCCATTGCAAGAACTACCAATCTAGTTGGCCAAACCAAAAAAGATAATTCGAAGAGACTTGCAAAGATAACTCAATCATACATAAAAGAATTCAGAGAAGAATCAAATATTTTCCATAAATAATACTGGATCATAAACCCACAATTCATCGTTCTCAACAAACACACCACAAAAATAAGATTACATCGAATAGATCTCCACGAGAGAGGGGGAGAACATTGTATTGAGATCCAAAAAGAGAGAAGAAGCCATCTAGCTACTAGTTATGGACCTGAAGGTCTGAAGTAAACTACTCACACTTCATCGGAGGGGCTATGGTGATAATGTAGAAACCCTCCGTGGTGGATGCCCCCTCCGGCGTAGCTCCGGAACAGGCCGCAAGATGGGATCTCGTGGATATAGAAGGTTGCGGCGGTGGAATTAGGTTTTTGGCTCCTATACTGATCGTTCGGGGATACGTAGGTATATATAGGAGGAAGGAGTACGTCGGTGGAGCTCCGAGGGGCCCACGAGGTAGGGGGGTGCGCCCAGGGGGGCACCCTCCACCCTCGTGACCTCCTCGGGCACTGCTTGGAGTAGGGTCCAAGTCTCCTGGGTCACGTTCGGTTGGAAAATCACGATCCTGAAGGGCTGGGCCTCTGGTTAATAGGTTAGTCCCAAAAGTAATATAAAAGTGGAAAATAAAGCCCAAGATAGTCCAAAACAGTAGATAAAGTAGCATGGAGACGTATCAAGTAACAACATAGCCAAGAAAAGATACTCGGTCGATGCAAAAGGTGCACTTCCCAAGGTTACCAAACAAACGTGCATCACATAGTACAATAAAAACAACACATAAATGTTCCAAATGTTCCTCCAAAGATCTGCTATAAATCAGTATATCATCAAAATAGAGTACCACAAATCGTCCAATTAAAGCACATAAAACTTCATGCATTAATCTCATGATCTACAGAATTTTTTACTTGTCTTAAACACTGCAATTTTTGAAGTAATTCACAATGATAATATGGTGGAACCCAATGAGTACACATAGCCGTTTTCAAAGCCGCCCAAGTAGTTGGAATTATTCGAATATAATCTACGATGTTCAGACCACCACACAGAAGCAAAACTAGTGAAAGCACAAGGATCAGCAGCAACACGTCTCTCCTCGGGGTATTGTAAACATGTAAAATGTTGTTTAGTTTCTAACTCCCAAGTAAGATATATATCAGGAACATATCTACCCTCAAATGGTAGAATATTCAATTTCAGTTTAGCAAGATGATCATGATCTCGTACCTGAGCTGGTAGTGCAGGCCTACCATTGCAATTATATGCATGTGGATGACCTGGTGCTAGTGGTTGCCTGTAGTTCTCATTTTGATCAACCTCATCCTTGTAATCACCCGCATAATCACCATCCTCCTCGGCAGCAGTAGCAGGAGCCACAGAAGCGTCAACAGGAGGTGTAGCGGCACCAGAATTTTAACCAAGCTCAAGGGGAGCGCGTTCTTCTCATCCCACTTGATTTGGAAGGTGACGTTGTTGAAGACGTGTGAGCAATTCATTAAATTTGTTACCGAGCTTTGTTTCGAACGTCTTCTCAATGTCATCTATCTTCTCCATGGCCTCTTCAAATCTCTTTAGCACATCTTGCACCTGTCCACTCATCATTTACTGAAATTTATCATGTAGTTGTTTGCTCGTCATGTTCTCCTAATCAGTCTCATCAGCTTCTGATCCTGCCATGGTTAGCAGCAATAGAAAAGCACAAGAATATGATCCTACAGACAACTAGGAAGTGGTGGTGGTGGTGGTGTGTCACAAATCCTTCAAGCGGGTGGTGATCGGCAACTGTTGTAGTCAATACTCTCAAAGCTTGGATAGAGCGATGGCCAGGGAGAGTCAAACGCACGACGTAGATATATGTGGTGCTGGGAAGGGTAATGATATGGTAGCAAAAAGGGTCAGCAATAATCAATTCAGAAATGCAAAGTTGAATAAATGCTCAACGATGGTACTGTGCTGGTCCTAGGCTAGACCATACTAGAGACGCGACCTTAGAACACTAACAAAATCATGGCACTGCACGTAAACAAGGGACGAGCACTCTCTGACTTTTCTTCGTTTTTTTGGCGAAAATCACTATAATGGCGAGTGTCTCAAAACTCTTCCCAAGATAACGGGATAGACACAAAATTTCTACGACCAATTTTTTTTCTGCGACTGCCCGGACCAAAAACTGGAAACGGCTCAAAAAAACTCTATAATGGCACATGTCTCAAAACGCTCAGAAACACATAAAATAGGATAGCCAATTTTTTTTTGACAAGTGCGTTTTCGTAAAATTTTGGGCCTAAACAGAGGGTGGTTTTTGGACTATTTTTGGAAACCAACCTCTTCTACGAACGGCAAAAGATTGATGGAATCAGAAACCTACTCAGAACAAGAAAACACGAATCTGGAAATAGATGGATCCCGAAAGCAAACCTAATATGAGATGGACTCGGAATGATGGTGGTATATGGACTCAGACCGGTGGTAGTATATGGATACGGATCGGTGGTGGTATATGGATACAGATCGGTGGTGTGGACTCGAAGCGGTGGCAGATAAGCGGTGGTGGTAGATGGCAGGGGCAATGATGATGCCGCGGCGGCGGTGTGACTATTATGACCAGAACTCGAAACTCTAAAAGACTAGCAACTGACACGACGATGCAACCACAAATTGAACAAAGCAAAATACTGAAAAGACTATGCAATGGCTCAGACTGGTTCGGATATGATGAACTAACCCTAATTTTTTTGTGGCTTTTTCATGGACTTTAGGTATAATAATAGACTCAATCTAAACTACAAAAAACTATAGAATCTCACCGAGCAACCTGGAAATCTGATACCACTTGATAGAAGCAAAGGTGTCCCGTCTTTCGATGAGATGGTGGCTATTGTTTTAGTGGAAGTCGACTTTGATGATCCGACTAAGAACGTGCGAGGACGTCGCGCCTTAGCAATCGCTAAACCAACTCCGAGAGGTTATTGAACACGCCGAAGAACGATCAACCTGACCATGGAGGTCTATTTCCTGCAAGCAAACAAAGAACAAGCAAGAAACTAAGATTGCAATCTGGATATTGCGAATAAAATAGGAAAGATTTATTAATGAAGGTGGGGTTCTGTGACGTCTTGGTCTGGTCGTTGAACACAAACGAAGTACGCGGAAGTTGCAGCTATGGCGAACTTTTAATCTAAACAAAACCGAAAGCCTAAACGATGCCCTAAGGGCTGTATATATGGAGGAAGAGGGGGGAATTTCGTGGCCCTTGGGGGAGGGGTCCGAAACCAACTCTATCTCTTGTTTCCCCACACATACAGACTCTAAAAACAGCCTATACTTATGTATTTCGAAATTACATGGGACTTACCCAATAATAAGCTGATGCAACACCTATAATAGCCTCTGGACGAAATTTGTGAAGTGGCATCTTGTATATTTCGTCCAAGACTTCATGCACTCATTATGGTGGCTTCAAAGACCTGAAATCATCACTTGAAACTCCGTTCTTGTTTCCCTTGCGCATGCCATTATCTCCATGCTTGTTCTTGCTCCAATGGTCATCCTTCTCCAAGCTAGGCCCTTCATTTGTAAGCAAAACAAATGTATCCTATTTAGGCAGCATCATATTCTCATGAACATTAGAATCATTATGAAGAAACAAAAGTACCTGGTAATTTAATTGGCGTGCATGAGCTCTAGTAATTGGTCCGGTATGTATAGTAGCAGGGGTTGTGGGTATAACAATGGTATTGATGTCCTCATCAAGAGGGGTCATGGGTCCATTTTAACCCCAAAATGCACAGGCAAGTCGGACGGGTCCGGGCACCCATGGTAAAGGGGCCCGGAGACCCAGAGGAGGGCATGGTCGAAGGTGGCTGGGCACCCGGGGCCGAAGGACCGGGTACCCAGGCCGGTCAGGGGTGCTGCGACCTGGCGGCTGATGGGGCCTGGCACCCGGGGGTGATGGCCCGAGCACCCGGGGTGGAGGCTGGAGGCGGGGTCGGGCACCCGGGGCCAAAGGCCGGGCACCCTGGGTGCAGCCCAGGCAGAGCTTGGGCAAAGGGCCGGGCACCCGGGATGGGCAGGGGCATGGCCCAGGTGGTGGCCGGGTACCCTGGGCTGAGGATGCCGGGCACCCGAGGTGTCCAGGGGAGTTGACCCTTCTCGCGGCTGCTTGTTCGGGCAACCGGGGTCCTCGGGTCTGGGCACCCGGGGTGTCCAGGGGATCCGTCCTGATGCGCCCTTCTTCCTTCTTCTTCTCCGTGTGTGTCTGGATCTCCGTCCTAGCTTCTTCATGGGCTTATTCTTTATACAAAAGAATGAAAAATGTCCCCGTTTGAGGTAGAATCCAATTCTCGTGCGAATCCAAACGAGACTCGAAGAGGAAAGAAGTGGCCTCCTTCTCGATGGCGCGTGCACGTGCCCTTGCCATTGGTCCCCTTGGTGTTTGTGGCTCTGACGGAGTGTCCATGGGGATGATGGAGGGATGCACCGCATCATCCCCCCCACCCTTGGGAGAGATCCGTCCATGGATCGTGAGCTTCATCACCATGGTACTTGGCCAAATCCTTGATTTTGAAGATGTCGCTTATGTTCTACTTGTTACGTGGAATGTCAATCTTGTAGGCGTTGTCGTTGTAGCGTGCAAGCACCTTGAAGGGTCCATCGGCTCTAGCTTGGACTTGCGCTCCTTGGGGAAGCAGTCATTGCGGAGATGTAGACATACTAGATCGCCCGGTTGGAACACCATCGGTGACTTGTTGATGTTGAGCTTGGTGTGGAGGCGGTGTACTTGACACTCGATCGTGGACCTTGTTTCTTCATGCATCTTCTTGAGGTAGGTGGCTCTTGTGCTAGTGTCCATGTTTGCTCGTTCTTGTAGCAGTAGAGGGAGGATGTCCAACAACGACAAAGGGTTGAAGCCGTAGACAACCTCGAAGGGGGACTTGCCGGTAGTAGCGTGTCTTGCACGGTTGTAGGCGTACTCGGTGATGGGTAAGCACTCCTCCCACTCCTTGATGTTCTTCTTGATCAACACGCGTAGGAGAGTGGAAAGTGTTTGATTGGTGACTTCCATTTGGCCATCGGTTTGAGGATGATATGCCGTGGAGAACAACATCCTGATGCCGAGCTTGGCGCATAACGTCTTCCAAAAGTAGATTAAGAACTTGATGTCTTGGTCCGACACAATTGTCTTTGGCACTCCGTGTAAGCTAAAGATTTCACTACAAAAAAGATTTGCAACATGTGAAACATCGTCTATCTTACTGCATGGGATAAAATGTGCCATTTTAGAGAATCGGTCCACAACAAAAAATACGGAATCCTTGCCATTTTGAGTCCTAGGTAATCCAAGCACAAAATCCATGCTAATATCTTCCCATGGTTGATGTGGAATAGGAAGTGGCATATGTAAACCGTGGGATTGAGATTGACTCTTAGCTTTGCGGCATGTAGAGCACCGGTTGGTTTAGCATGAGACATCGTGGAACATCTTGGGCCAAAAGTAGTTCTTGGAGAGTGTGGCAAAAGTCTTGTTGCGTCCAAAATGTCCCATGAGTCCTCGTCCATGAACCTCTTGCAAAAGTAACAAACGAAGAGAAGACTAGGGGATGCATAGTTTGTTAGCTCTCACTAGATAACCTTCTTTGATATAATATCGTTCCCAAGATGTATGCGCCAAACACTTAGCATAAGGAATAGCAAAGGTAACATCTTGCTCATACAAGTCCTTGATATGTTTGAATCCAACAACATTCACTTCAAGTTGAGTGATTAACATGCATTTGTGGGAAAAAGCATCCACCGCAACATTTTCTTTGCCCTTAATGTACTTGATCACATAAGGGAAAGATTCAATAATTCACTCCATTTAGCATGCCGTTTTCAATTTGGTTTGACCTTTAAGGTACTTAAGTGTCTCATGATCGGTATGTATGAGAAACTCATGTGGGCGAAGATAATGCTCCCAAACATGCAACAGACGCACTAAAGCATACAATTCTTTGTCATAGATGGGATAGTTAAGTTGAGCACTGGAAAGTTTTTCACTAAAATAAGCAATGGCTCACTTTTCATGCATCAAAACTCCACCAATTCCATCACCGCTAGCATCACAATGAACCTCAAAAGTTTTGTCAAAGTTAGGCAAAGCAAGAATCGGAGCATGAGTATGCAAATATTTGAGCTCATCATATGTGGTAGATTGCAAGGGTCCCCAAACAAAGGGTGCATTTTTCTTACTCAAGGCATGCAACAGTGCAACAATAGTGCTAACGTCTTTCACAAAGCGACGATAGAAACCCACTAGCCAAGAAAACTTCACACTTGTTGCAAATTAGTGGGTTGTGGCCAAGTTTTAATTGCTTCAATTTTTGACTCATCAACATGAACACCCTCTGATGACACTACGAAACCCAAGAAAACAAGCATGTCAACACCAAATGTGCATTTTTTTGTATTGGCAGAAAGACGTTCTTTTCGAAGGGTTTGCAAAACGGTCCTAAGATGATTTACATGATCTTTGAGGGATTTGCTAAATACAAGTATGTCGTCAAAGTAGACCACAATAAACACTCCAATGTATGGGCGAAGCACAAAATGCATAACACGCATGAAAGTACCAGGAGCTTCCGATAGACCCATAGGCATAACTAACCACTCGTACAAGCCGAATTTAGTTTTAAAAGCGGTCTTCCATTCATCACCCTATTGTATGCATATTTGATAATAGCCACTTTTAAGATCAATTTTTCAGAAAATGGTAGCACCGCAAAGCTCATCAAGCATATCATCAAGGCGTGGAATGGGATGCCTATAACTGACGGTGATAGCATTGATGGGTCTACAATCGGAACACATGCGAAAACTACCATCTCTTTTGAAGGGAATATGCCCTAGAGGCAATAATAAAGTTATTATTTATTTCCTTAATTCATGATAAATGTTTATTATTGATGCTAGAATTGTATTAACCAGAAACTTAGTACATGTGTGTATACATAGACAAAACATATAGTCCCTAGTATGCCTCTACTTGACAAGCTCGTTAATCAAAGATGGTTATGTTTCCTAACCATAGAGATGTGTTGTCATTTGATGAACGGGATCACATAATTAGGAGAATGATGTGATGGACATGACCCATCTGTTAGCTTAGCATGACGATCGTGTCAGTTTCACTGCTACTGCTTTCTTCATGACTTATACAAGTTCCTCAGACTATGAGATTATGCAACTCCCGAATACCGGACGAACACTTTGTGTGCTACCAAACGTCACAATGTAAATGGGTGATTATAAAGGTGCTCTACAGGTGTCTCCGAAGGTGTTTGTTGGGTTGCCAGAGATCGAGATTAGGATTTGTCACTCCGTGTTTCGGAGAGGTCTCTCTGCGCCCTCTCGGTAATACTCATCACTATAAGCCTTGCAAGCATTGTGACTAATGAGTTAGTTGCGGGATGAAGTATTACGGAACGAGTAAAGAGACTTGCCGATAAAGAGATTGAACTAGGTATTGAGATACCGACGATCAAATCTCAGGCAAGTAACATATCGATGACAAAGGGAACGATGTATGTTGTTATGCGGCTTGACCGATAAAGATCTTTGTAGAATATGTAGGAACCAATATGAGCATCCAGGTTCCTCTATTGATTATTGACCAGAGACGTGTCTCGTTCATGTCTACATAGTTCTCGAACCTATAGGGCCGCACGCTTAACGTTCGATGACGATTGGTATTATGAGTTTATGTGATATGATGTACCGAAGATTGTTTGGAGTCCCGGATGGGATCACGGACATGATGAGGAGTCTCGAAATGGTCAAGACATAAAGATCGATATATTGGACAACTATATTCGGACATCGGAAGTGTTCCGGAGAAGTTTCGGATAAAACCAGAGTGCCGGAGGGTTGTGACGCCCGGGTAATCAAGCTACAGTAACCCTCTGGTAATGATGCCATGTCACCTCGATTACTGTTGATAACCTTGCGTTAGTTCGGAACCGATCCAAATTCAAATTTGAATTAAAGTCAAAACAATTAAAGTTTTCAAAAGTCAAAACTAAATTGTTCCTAATGTGTCAAATAATCCATAATAAATGTTGGTGAAGAAATCATCTTTTAATAAAGTACTTAAATGCACTAAATAAACTAAAAATGATGATAAAACAATTATCTAAAATGCTTGTAAAGTAATAAGCAAATGCAAAATACTTTATTTAAAGTGCCAAAATATTTGGGGGTGTGACCTAGTTAATAACACCAAATTAATTGTTGCTTTTAAATTTTATAAAACTAAAATAAAATAAAACAGCAAAAGAAAAGCAAAATAAAACGAAAATAAATAATAGAACTAAAACTAAACTAACAAAAAAAAGGGAGAACCCTCCCCCCCGGGCCACGGCCCAGATGGCCTCGGTGCCAAACAGGCCGGCCCAGTCGGCGCCTACATCACCCCTGGGGCGACCGAAACCCTAGCGGTACCTCCCCAGTCGCCCCACTCCCCACTCCGCTCGCCCCCCACTCGCCCCCCTTCCCTCCCACGATCTGGATCGGGATCACCCCGATCGCGCCCGTCGCCGTCCTCCACTGCCCCCAACCGCTCCGCCTCCCCCACTCCACTCCCTAGCAGGCCCCAGCGCGCGATCCGCGTGCGCCCCGCCGCAGGCACGGCTGGCCGCGTGCGCCCCGCTGCCTCTGTTAGCCGCCCCGTCGCCCTCGACTTGCCGTCACCCGTCGTCGCCGGACTGCCGCCGCCTCGTCCTCTCCCTCGTTGGACCTCCCCGACCTCCGTCGAGCCCGCTGCCATTCCCCCTACGGCCCCAGTGAGCCTCCGCCTCGCTCCTCCCCTTCCCTCTGCTCGTTCGTCATCGAACGTGCCCGAGCTCAGGGCCGCACGCGCCCCGGCTTCTGGCCTCATACCATCGCGCCCCTGGCCGCGCCCGCGAGTCCACGCGACCGCGGTGCCCCGTGCCCAATCCACCGCCCCCCTGCGCTCCGGCCGGCCTCGTCTAGCCACGTTGTGTCTCCTCGCTCCGGCCATGGCCGGCGACGCCGAGCCACGCGCCGACGCCCTTCGCCTCCTGGCCGCGGTGCCCTGTCAGGCAGGCTGGCGCCCGATGCCCGGTTCCGCCCAGCGCCTGCGCGCCCGCTAACCCGTCCCCGTTTGGCCCTCTGGGTCACTTCCAAACGGGGCCCACTAGCCCCAGAATGTTTTTTAAAAAAGAAATTAAAATATTAATAATAATAAAATTATATATTAAAAATCAATTAATTAACTAGTAAAGAATAAAATTAACTTAATTAATTTTGATTAATTAAACTAATCAACTAACTAAACTAATTAATCAGTTAATTAGTTAATTAAGTAGTCAATGACAGTGGGGCCCACGCCCCCCCAATTAATCTTATTTAGGTTAATTAAAATGCTTAACTAAAATGTGTCACTGACCAGTGGGACCCATTGGTCAGGTTGACCAGTAAACCCCTGTTGACTGCTCACGTCAGCATGACATCATGCTGATGTCATTAATCCATTTTCGATTTAAATTAAATAATTAATTAAATTCCAGAAATTCATAAAATCTTTAGAAAATCATAACTTTTAATCCGTAACTCGGATTAAATTATTTTAAACATGAAAGTTGCTCAAAACGATGAGACGAATCCGGATATGCAGCCCGTTCGTCCGCCACACATCCCTAGCATAACAAACTCGCAACTTTCCCCCTCAGGTTCGTCTGTCCAAAAACACGAAACACCGGGGATACTTTCCTGGATGTCCCCCCCTTCACCGGTATCACCTACTACCGCGTTAGGGCACACCGAACACCGTGTATTTCCTTGTTACGCTTTGTGATGCTTTGTTTGCTCTATTATTTATTGTGTTCCCTCTCCGTTACTTCTTTCTGATAGACCCCGAGACTGTCGGCGACCCCCAGTTTGACTACGGAGTTGACGACCACTCCTTCTTGCCAGAGCAACCAGGCAAGCCCCCCCCCCCTTGATCACCAGATATCGCCTATTCTCCTCTATACTGCTTGCATTAGAGTAGTGTAGCATGTTACTACTTTCCATTAATCCTATTCTGATGCATAGCCTGACATTGTTGCTACATCTGTTGCTACCTTACCTGCAATCCTAAATACTTAGTATAGGATGCTAGTTTATCATCATTGGCCCTACATTCTTGTCAGTCTGCCTTGCTATACTATTGGGCCGTGATCACTCGGGAGGTGATCACGGGTATATACTATACATACATACATACTGTACAGATGGTGACTAAAGTCGGGTCAGCTCGATGAGTACCCGCAAGTGATTCTGATGAGGGGGCTGAAAGGACAGGTGGCTCCATCCCGGTAGAGGTGGGCCTGGGTTCCCGACGGCCCCCGACTGTTACTTTGTGCCGGAGCGACAGGGCAGGTTGAGACCACCTAGGAGATAGGTGGGCCTAGCCCTGGTCGGCATTCGCGGATACTTAACACGCTTAACAAGATCTTGGTATTTGATCTGAGTCTGGACATTTGGTCTATACGCACTAACCATCTACGCAGGAGTAGTGATGGGTATCCCGGCGTCGTGGTATCAGCCGAAGCCTTCGTGACGCCAGCGACTGAGCGGCGCGCGCCGGATTGGAACGTAAGCCTGCTCTTGTATTAAGGGGGCTAGTTCTGCTTTCGGCCGCCCTCGCAACGTGCAGGTGTGCTAAGGGAGATGGGCCCAGACCCCTGTGCGCTTAGGTTTAGACCGGCGTGCTGGCCTCTCTGTTGTGCCTAGGTGGGGCTGCGACGTGTTGATCTTCCGAGGCCGGGCATGACCCAGGAAAGTGTGTCTGGCCAAATGGGATCGAGCGTGTTGGGTTATGTGGTGCACCCCTGCAGGGAAGTTAATCTATTCGAATAGCCGTGATCTTAGGTAACAGGACGGCTTGGAGTTGTACCTTGACCTTATGACAACTAGAACCGGATACTTAATAAAACACACCCTTCCAAGTGCTAGATACAACCCGGTGATCGCTTTTCCACAGGGCGACGAGGGGAGGATCGCCGGGTAGGATTATGCTATGCGATGCTACTTGGAGATGCTACTTGGAGGACTTCAGTCTACTCTCTTCTACATGCTGCAAGACGGAGGCTGCCAGAAGCGTAGTCTTCGACAGGATTAGCTATCCCCCTCTTATTCTGGCATTCTGCAGTTCAGTCCACTGATATGGCCTTTACACATATATCCATGCATATGTAGTGTAGCTCCTTGCTTGCGAGTACTTTGGATGAGTACTCACGGTTGCTTTTCTCCCTCTTTTCCCCCTTTCCCTTCTACCTGGTTGACGCAACCAGATGCTGGAGCCCTGGAGCCAGACGCCACCGTCGACGATGATTTCTACTACACTGGAGGTGCCTACTACTACGTGCAGGCTGCTGACGACGACCATGAGTAGTTAGGAGGATCCCAGGCAGGAGGCCTGCGCCTCTTTCGATCTGTATCCCAGTTTGTGCTAGCCATCTTATGGCAACTTGTTTAACTTATGTCTATACTTAGATATTGTTGCTTCCGCTGACTCGTCTATGATCGAGCACTTGTATTCGAGCCCTCGAGGTCCTTGGCTTGTATTATGATGCTCGTATGACTTATTTATGTTTTAGAGTTGTGTTGTGATGTCTTCCCGTGAGTCCCTGATCTTGATCGTACACATTTGCATGCATGATTAGTGTACGATTGAATCGGGGGCATCACAAGTTGGTATCAGAGCCGACTGCCTGTAGGAATCCCCTTTCCACACTCCTTGGCCGAAGTTGAGTCTAGACATTGCAAAACTTTTTACTAACATGGTTGTGCGGCCCATGGGCCCACGTCGCCATTGGGTGATATTAGGATCTTTTATTCCTCGACCTATACTCTGGGATTCTGACCTCTCTTCTATTCGGGTTAAATGATTTTTGCTAACTCTAACTCTAGGTTCTCGTAATTACTTCCTCCCGGAGAGCACCTCACTCCAGATGATTACTTGGTGCACCGAAGGATTCCGAAGATACTCTTCAATGTTCTCTCAAGACTTTATGCTCACCTCTTGTTGCTATTCCCTGCCATTGTTATATTGTTATGGATAACTACATGCACTTTTCCTTTCAATCCCGTTGATCTTGTTATTACAAGATACCCCATAATTCTCTCTATTGTTCCGAGAATACTTTCTGCCTACTACCTTACAGTTCTTGCCACATGAATACCCCTATGGATAATTCATTGCACTTACCGAGTATCCGCTCAACCCCACTGATCAAGTGTTTTGCGAAAGACCTCGAATACCATTCGATCTTCTGAAGTTCCTGAGCAGCCTATTGTTCTTGAAATTCTTGCTTGCTTTTATGGTTAATCCCATAAGTCTCGTAATCCTATTGGCATCCCTTGACTTTCATTTTAAGTCTGTTGATTCAATATGTTGAGATGCTCGCATTCCTCCGTCGAATCCTAGAATTCATCCTTCCGGCTCAATGTCAGTTTGGACATGAGTTGGTTCTCAACCAATTAAATTGTCGTCGATTGTACCCCTAAGTCTATTCAGCTTATCCATCCTTAATCAGAGCGTTTGTTTCTGATCCCTTGAATTTGAAATCATAATTCCTTTGCCTTTGAGCTTTGAACTAGTCAGTTGTTCCTATAATCCAATGCCCTTGTTTTGTTTCGTCCTATGGTCGTGTGCCGATGCCCACGTCAGCCCTATTATGGACCGTCAGATCCTTTGTGGTATTATCATCCGACAGTGTCCTTCATATACAAAAACCTCAAGGAGTTCTTTCTCTGATACGTAATGCCATTCGTAAATCGTATTCTCTGATTTGGCCAACCATGCTCTGCTTTCGAGCTGGTGATAATTACTCTTGAAGCTTGTGGTATATGTTTCTAAGATGCCCCGATGGGTTGAACCTATGCCTTCCTTAATATGTGTGAACTCGGAAGTTTTCACGGGTCAGATTCATCTGGTATTTCACCAGGTAAAACTTTCAATACTAATGCCATTATCGAAATGAGAAGTGAATGAAAGGTTATGCATTGAAGAAGTGGGAGTCGGCCTTGATCTCTGTGTTCATGCCCATGGACACGATGTAGATCTTATCATTAAAGCTTCTCTTAAATTAATTATTCCATTGGTATAAGTTCTTATATCTGGGATCCGGCCTTTTTCAATCGTGGTTCCGGCCATCTTCTCCTTTAAATACCACTTCTCGGACAAGTTGAAGTACTTGTCTTGTGCAGAGCAATACCCCAGTCCAACCTTTACTTTGATCTGTCATCGAGTATCACCCCCTGGTATCTCGAGATTATCATGGAACTGCATAACTTCTTACGAGTTCTTCATCAAGTACTACATTCTCACGGATTCCAATTTTTCACGGGCTCTGAGTTATTAAACACTCAAAGACACCGATAACTGAACCGAGTCCGCACTACGGTTCAACAACTCTTCAGTAATCTTCTTTGAGTACGAGTTTGTACCCGATCATGTCATTCCTAGCCTGCTCTGCTATACCTATGCGTGTTGATTTTAACTGTGCTACCTGGTCCTTCTTCTCGGAGCACAATTTTCGACGATGAGCTAAAGCTTACGTCGATTTTCCTCATCATGTCATTTCGCCTTGAACATCAAACTTGGTTTGGAGTTTGTGACGTACTCGTGGCTCCAATAACCTTTCACTTCATCATTCCTTTGACTTGATGTCATCGCCGATCGATTACACCTTCATGAAATCTCTCGACAAAGGTGTCATGATCATCAACATTCCGAGCTCTTCCAAAATATCTATTGAATTCTTGATGGGAAATACCGTCCTTGCCCCTCGATGGTTTGTATTATCATCGGTCACTTTATTGCCTTCCCTCCAACACAAACTTGTTCGTGTTTTGTGTTGTACCTTGAGTTCATTGCTGCCTAGCATTGTTCTTCTTTGCCTTGAAATATTACCACCTTTTATGTCAAGAATGTGGTGAGAATTTCACCACCTCTTAAGAATTCTTGGTATGGTGAAACTTTTCACCATCACCATTCTTCTTGGGTCCTCGTGTTGATTCCAACCGGGGGACCAACAAGTGAGCGGTGCTGTTTGGATTCTGCCCTTCTAGCAACCCTATTGCTTTGAAGTTAATGGTCGGCCGTTCATTCTTAGACTATTGATTATTGAATCACCATTCTATGATTGATCGTGCTACCTAGTCCCATATTTCGGTTGCACATTTAACTAATGTTTAACTGTGTATGTTTTCCTCAAGCATACATCATTATATCATTAGATCTCACTAATGTTATCTCCTTGCTCACATAATTGTGGAGACCCATCTTTTGGAAGTCTCAATGAATTGTCGTTGAGTTCATCAGCTACCTCCTTATCCCTTCGTTGGTTTAATGATGAGCTTTTGTTTTGGAACTCACTTCCGTAGTAAATTTCCCGAGAAACTTACAATGTCGTCTCGTCACTTTGTTTTGCACCTTTTCTTCTCAGGCATCCTGAGTCTGAGGTATCCTAACACCAATCATATCTGAATCTCGGTCAGATATGATGGTTGGAACATTTTCCAAGAGTTATGACACCGGTCTTTTATGACCCGGGAAGGGGATGTCATGCCCAACACACCTGGCTGGAGGACCTATTGTTATAGTTCCCTTCATAGCAAGGTTAGCGATTCTTCCATGAGGAAATCGTAAGACTTATTCTATAAGTTGTTCCTCGTGGATCCTTTGTGCATCCAAATTCTGACCCTTACTTGACGGCCATGTCAATGCTATCTCGAAGCATGTCTGTGGTACTCCGTTCTTCAACAAGAACATTTGAAGCCCAATGCTAAAAGTTTCCTGCTCAATTATCCAAACACCGTTGTATGGGTAAGGTCATGAAATTTCTCTCCTCTTATCTAAAGGGTTTTCTACATTATATCTTGTCACAGATATCATGCTCTGCTTGTCCTTGGGAAGGATATACCCCTGAATTATGTGTTTAAATTTCCTTTCCATTGTTCTGTTCAACCTGATGATCAGATTTCCCTTTCCATTGGTTTGTTTGACCTTTCTTGTGATCTATATAATCTAAGCAGTAATAATTCACTGCTTATGTAAACACCTCGGTGTATAACTCTGCCAGTGAGACCCTGTTTCTATTGTTGATGACTTTTCGGTAACTGCCGATGGATGAGAACTTTCCCTCTTGGCCCACCTCGTTTCAACGAGCAGGAAAATGGTTCTCTTCATCCCTCGCCCTTGGAACCAACGTTGTTGCCAACATAGCTGACAAGCTATTCACTGACATGCCTCCCTGTCGCGGCTGTGCAAGATGTCACCACCCTTCCTTCTTTCAACCCACATGGTGGGCCCATAACCCAAAGGTCCACTGGATTGAAACCTGACTCTCCCGTGCACTCCCTGTTCCCCAAGTTATTCCTCACGCGTGGCCTCGTATGTAATTCATGGACCACTGTCCTAGTGATTTATTCTGGTAACAGACACAATAACTACTCCCGTTGCTTTCGACCCCTTTCACCCCCTATTTTAGGCATCGAACGATTGCCTGCCCGCTCGAAACTTCACCTAATACCTCCCAACTTTGCTCCCGATATTTTCTTCAGTTTCAATTTGAGAGTTACTTCTGCCACCTCCCCCGATGTTATCTACCAGATAGACAACCTTGCAGAGGTCCGTTCTCCCGGAATACCCACCCTTTATTCTTTCGTAAGTACGATGGAGTTCCCGAAGAAAAGATGCCGACTTCATCATGATGACTTGAAGCAGAGAAATGAAGACATCAACGAAAGGGATCAACCACTTTGAAAGGGCAGCCAAGACCGAGAAGACTCGTTAGGTTTTTCGCTACCAGCACCTTACCCCCTTACTCCACCGCTTAAATCTCGGGACGAGATTTCTTGTAGTGGAGGAGAATTGTGACGCCCGGGTAATCAAGCTACAGTAACCCTCTGGTAATGATGCCATGTCACCTCGATTACTATTGATAACCTCGCGTTAGTTCAGAACCGATCCAAATTCAAATTTGAAATAAAGTCAAAACAATTAAAGTTTTCAAAAGTCAAAACTAAATTGTTCCTAATGTGTCAAATAATCCATAATAAATGTTGGTGAAGAAATCATCTTTTAATAAAGTACTTAAATGCACTAAATAAACTAAAAATGATGATAAAACAATTATCTAAAATGCTTGTAAAGTAATAAGCAAATGCAAAATAATTTATTTAAAGTGCCAAAATATTTGGGGCTGTGACCTAGTTAATAACACCAAATAAGTTGTTGCTTTTAAATTTTATAAAACTAAAATAAAATAAAACAGCAAAAGAAAAGCAAAATAAAATGAAAATAAATAATAGAACTAAAACTAAACTAACCAAAAAAAGGGAGACCCCCCCCCGGGCCACGGCCCAGATGGCCTCGGTGCCAAACAGGCCGGCCTAGTTGGCGCCTACATCACCCCTAGGGCGACCAAAACCCTAGCGGTCCCTCCCCAGTCGCCCCACTCCCCACTCCCCTCGCCCCCACTCGCCCCCCTTCCCTCCCACGATCTGGATCGGGATCGCCCCGATCGCGCCCGTCGCCGTCCTCCACCGCCCCCAACCGCTCCGCCTCCCCCACTCCACTCCCTAGCAGGCCCCAGCGGGTGATCCGCGTGCGCCCCACCGCAGGCACGGCTGGCCGCGTGCGCCCCGCTGCCTCTGTCAGCCGCCCCATCGCCCTCGACTCGCCGTCGCCCGTCGTCGCCGGACTGCCGCCGCCTCGTCCTCTCCCTCGTCGGACCTCCCCGACCTCCGTCGAGCCCGCTGCCATTCCCCCTACGGCCCAAGTGTGCCTCCGCCTCGCTCCTCCCCTTCCCTCTGCTCGTTCGTCATCGAACGCGCCCGCGCTCAGGGCCGCACTCGCCCCACACGGTGCGCCATCATGCGCGAGCACGCACCCGCCTCCCCTACGCCGGTTGCGCTCACCGCGACCCAGGGCCGTCTGTCCCGCGCGCCCCGACTTCTGGCCTCATACCACCGCGCCCCTGGCCGCGCCCGCGAGTCCACGCGACCGCCGTGCCCCGCGCCCAATCCACCGCCCCCCGCGCTCCGGCCAGCCTCGTCTGGCCACGCCGTGTCGCCCCGCTCCGGCCATGGCCGGCGACGCCGAGCCACACGCCGGCGCCCTTCGCCTCCTAGCCGCGGTGCCCTGTCGGGCGGGCTGGCGCCCGATGCCCGGTTCCGCCCAGCGCCTGCGCGCCCGCTAACCCGTCCCCGTTTGGCCCTCTGGGTCACTTCCAAATGGGGCCCACTAGCCCCAGAATGTTTTTTTAAAAAGAAATTAAAATAATAACAATGATAAAATTATATATTAAAAATGAATTAATTAACTAGTAAAGAATTAATTAACTTAATTAATTTTGATTAATTAAACTAGTCAACTAACTAAACTAATTAATCAGTTAATTAGTTAATTAAGTAGTCAATGACAGTGGGGCCCACCCCCCCAATTAATCCTGTTTAGGTTAATTAAAATGCTTAACTAAAATGTGTCACTGACCAGTGGGACCCATTGGTCAGGTTGACCAGTCAACCCCTGTTGACTGCTGACGTCAGCATGACATCATGCTGATGTCATTAATCCATTTTCGATTTACATTAAATAATTAATTAAATTCCAGAAATTCGTAAAATCTTTAGAAAATCATAACTTTTAATCCGTAATTCGGATTAAATTATTTTCAACATGAAAGTTGCTCAAAACGACGAGACGAATCCGGATATGCAGCCCGTTCGTACGCCACACATCCCTAGCATAACAAACTCGCAACTTTCCCCCTCCGGTTCGTCTGTCCGAAAACGCGAAACACCGGGGATACTTTCCTGGATGTCCCCCCCCTTCACCGGTATCACCTACTACCGCGTTAGGGCACACCGAACACCGTGTATTGCCTTGTTACGCTTTGTGATGCTTTGTTTGCTCTGTTATTTATTGTGTTCCCTCTCTGTTACTTCTTTCCGATAGACCCCGAGACTGCCGGCGACCCCCAGTTCGACTACGGAGTTGATGACCACTCCTTCTTGCCAGAGCAACCAGGCAAGCCCCCCCCCTTGATCACCAGATATCGCCTATTCTCCTCTATACTGCTTGCATTAGAGTAGTGTAGCATGTTACTGCTTTTCGTTAATCCTATTCTGATGCATAGCCTGACATTGTTGCTACATCTATTGATACCTTACCTGCAATCCTAAATACTTAGTATATGATGCTAGTTTATCATCATTGGCCCTACATTCTTGTCAGTCTGCCTTGCTATACTATTGGGCCGTGATCACTCGGGAGGTGATCACAGGTATATACTATACATACATACATACTGTACAGATGGTGACTAAAGTCGGGTCAGCTCGATGAGTACCCGCAAGTGATTCTGATGAGGGGGCTGAAAGGACAGGTGGCTCCATCCCAGTAGAGGTGGGCCTGGGTTCCTGACGGCCCCCGACTGTTACTTTGTGGCGGAGCGACAGGGCAGGTTGAGACCACCTAGGAGACAGGTGAGCCTGGCCCTAGTCGGCGTTCGCGGATACTTAACACGCTTAACGAGATCTTGGTATTTGATCTGAGTCTGGCCATTTGGTCTATACGCACTAACCATCTACGCGGGAGTAGTTATGGGTATCCCGGCGTCGTGGTATCAGCCGAAGCCTTCATGACGCCAGCGACTGAGCGGCATGCGCCGGATTGGAACGTAAGCCTGCTCTTTTATTAAGGGGGCTAGTTCTGCTTTCGGCCGCCCTCGCAATGTGCATGTGTGCTAAGGGCGATGGGCCCAGATCCCTGTGCGCTTAGGTTTAGACCGGCGTGCTGGCCTCTCTGTTGTGCCTAGGTGGGGCTGCGACGTGTTGATCTTCCGAGGCCGGGCATGACCCAGGAAAGTGTGTCTGGCCAAATGGGATCGAGCGTGTTGGGTTATGTGGTGCACCCCTGCAGGGAAGTTAATCTATTCGAATAGCCGTGATCTTCGGTAACAGGACGGCTTGGAGTTGTACCTTGACCTTATGACAACTAGCACCGGATACTTAATAAAACACACCCTTCCAAGTGCCAGATACAACCCGGTGATCGCTTTTCCACAGGGCGACGAGGGGAGGATCGCCGGGTAGGATTATGCTATGCGATGCTACTTGGAGATGCTACTTGGAGGACTTCAGTCTACTCTCATCTACATGCTGCAAGACGGAGGCTGCCAGAAGCGTAGTCTTTGACAGGATTAGCTATCCCCCTCTTATTCTGGCATTCTGCAGTTCAGTCCACTGATATGGCCTTTACACATATATCCATGCATATGTAGTGTAGCTCCTTGCTTGCGAGTACTTTGGATGAGTACTCACGGTTGCTTTTCTCCCTCTTTTCCCCCTTTCCCTTCTACCTGGTTGACGCAACCAGATGCTGGAGCCCTGGAGCCAGACGCCACCGTCGACGATGATTCCTACTACACTGGAGGTGCCTACTACTACGTGCAGGCTGTTGATGACGACCATGAGTAGTTAGGAGGATCCTAGGCAGGAGGCCTGCGCCTCTTTCGATCTGTATCCTAGTTTGTGCTAGCCATCTTATGGCAACTTGTTTAACTTATGTCTGTACTCAGATATTGTTGCTTCCGCGGACTCGTCTATGATCGAGCACTTGTATTCGAGCCCTCGAGGCCCTTGGCTTGTATTATGATGCTTGTATGACTTATTTATGTTTTAGAGTTGTGTTGTGATGTCTTCCCGTGAGTCCCTGATCTTGATCGTACACATTTGCGTGCATGATTAGTGTGCGATTGAATCGGGGGCGTCACAACGGTTATTAGAACCCCCGAGGGAACTATTGGGCCTTGATGGGCCTTAGTGGAGAGAGAGAGAGAGGGGCGACCAGGGCAGGCCGCGCACCCCCTCCTCCTTGAGTCCGAATAGGACAAGGAAGGGGGGGGCGCCCACTTTCCTTCCCCCTCTCCCTCTCCTTCCTTCCCCCTCTCTCCCTTTAGGTGGAAACCTACTAGGACTTGGAGTCCTAGTAGCAATCCCCTCTTGGGGGCGCGCCAAGGAGGGCCAGCCGGCCTCCCCTCTCCTCCTTTATATACGGGGAGGGGGACGCCCCATAGACACAAGTTGGTCAAGTTGATCTTTTAGCCGTGTGCGGTGCCCCCCTCCACAGATTTCCACCTTGGTTATATCATCGTAGTACTTAGGCGAAGCCCTGCACCGGTAACTTCATCATCACCGTTACCATGTCGTCATGCTGACGAAACTCTCCCTCGACCTCAGCTGAATCTATAGTTCGTGGGATGTCCCCGAGCTTAACGTGTGCAGATCACGGAGGTGCCGTATCTTCGGTGCTAGGATCGCTCGGACTGTGAAGACGTATGACTACATCAACCGCGTTGTCATAACGCTTCCGCTTTCGATCAACGATGGTATGTGGACACACTCTCCCCTCTCATTGCTATGCATCGCCTAGATAGATCTTGTGTGATCGTAGGATTTTTTTTAAATTACTGCGTTCCCCAACAGTGGCATCCGAGTCAGGTTTATGCGTAGATGTTATATGCACGAGTAGCACACAAAGAGTGTGAGCGATAATAGTCATACTGCTTACCAACATGTTATACTTTGATTCGGTGGTATTGTTGGATGAAGCGGCTCAGACCGACATTACGCGTACGCTATCGTGAGACTGGTTCTACTGAAATGCTTCACACACAGGTGGCTGGTGAGTGTCTGTTTCTCCAACTTTAGTTGAATCGAGTGTGGCTACGCCCGGTCCTTGTTGAAGGTTAAAATAACACACTTGAAAAAAAATCGTTGTGTTTTTGTTGCATAGATAAGAACGGTTCTTGCTAGAAGCCCGTAGCAGCCATGTAAAACTTGCAACAACAAAGTAGATGACGTCTAACTTGTTTTTGCAGGGCTTGTTGTGATGTGATATGGTCAAGGCATGCTGTGATATAAATTATTGTATGAGATGATCATGTTTTGTAACAAAGTTATCGGCAACTGGCAGGAGCCATATGGTTGTCGCTTTATTTTACGCAATGCAATTGCCATGTAATTGTTTTACTTCATCACTAAGTGGTAGTGATAGTCGTAGTAACAATAGTTGGTGAGATGACAACGATGCTATGATGGAGATCAAGGTGTCGCGCCGGTGACGATGGAGATCATGGCAATGCTTTGGTGATGGAGATCATGAGCACAAGATGATGATGATGGCCATATCATGTCACATATTTTGATTGCATGTGATGTTTATCCTTTATGCATCTTATTTTGCTTAGTACGGCGTTAGCATTATAAGATGATCCCTTACTAAATTTCAAGGTATAAGTGTTCTCCCTGAGTATGCACTGTGGCTACAGTTCGTCATGCTGAGACACCACGTGATGAACTGATGATCGGGTGTGATAAGCTCTACGTTCACATACAACGGGTGCAAGCCAGTTTTGCACACGTAGAATACTCGGGTTAAACTTGACTAGCCTAGCATATACAGATATGGCCTCGGAACACTGAGACCGAAAGGTCGAGCATGAATCATATAGTAGATATGATCAACATAGTGATGTTCACAATAGAAAACTACTCCATCTCATGTGATGATCGGACATGGTTTAGTTGATTTGGATCACAAGATCACTTAGATGATTAGAGGGATGTCTATCTAAGTGGGAGTTCTTAAGTAATATGATTAATTAAACTTTAATTTATCATGAACTTAGTACATGATAGTATTTTGCATGTCTATGTTGTGGTAGATCAATGGCCTGTACCACCGTTCCTTTGAATTTTAATGCGTTCCTAGAGAAAGCTAAGTTGAAAGACGATGGCAGCAACTACACGGACTGGGTCCGTAACTAGAGGATTATCCTCATTGGTGCACAAAAGAATTATGTCCTGGAAGCACCATTGGGTGCCAGGCCTGCTGCAGATGCTACTGCTGATGTTAAGAACGTCTGGCAGAGCAAAGCTGATGACTACTCAATAGTTTAGTGTGCCATGCTTTATGGCTTAGAACCGGGACTTCAACGATGTTTTGAATGCCATGGAGCATATGAGATGTTCCAGGAGTTGAAGTTAATATTTCATGCAAATGCCCGGATTGAGAGATATGAAGTCTCCAATAAGTTCTACAGCTATAAAATGGAGGAGAATAGTTCTGTCAGTGAACACATACTCAGAATGTCTGGGTACCACAACCACTTGACTCAACTGGGAGTTAATCTTCCTGATGATAGTGTCATTGACAGAGTTCTTCAATCACTGCCACCAAGCTAGAAAAGCTTCATGATGAAGTATAAGATGCAAGGGATGAACAAGACTATTCCCGAGCTCTTCGCGATGCTAAAGGCAGCGGAGGTAGAAATCAAAAAGGAGCATCAAGTGTTGATGGTCAACAAGACCACTAGTTTCAAGACAAAGGGCAAAGGGAAGAATGGGAACTTCAAGAACAATGGCAAAAAGGTTGCTGCTCAAGAGAAGAAACCCAAGTCTGGACCTAAGCCTGAAACTGAGTGCTTATACTTCAAAGGGACTGGTCACTAGAAGCGGAACTTCCCCAAGTATTTGGCGGATAAGAAGGATGGCAAAGTGAAAGGTATATTTGATATACATGTTATCGATGTGTACTTAACTAATGCTCGCAGTAGCGCCTGGGTATTTGATACTGGTTCTGTTGCTCATATTTGCAACTCGAAACAGGGGCAACAGATTAAGCGAAGATTGGCTAAGGACAAAGTGATGATGCGCATGGGAAATGGTTCCAAAGTCGATGTGATCGCGTCGTCACACTACCTCTACATCTACCATCGAGATTAGTTTTAGACCTAAATAATTGTTATTTGGTGCCACCGTTGAGAATGAACATTATATCTGGATCTTGTTTAATGCGAGACGATTATTCATTTAAATTAGAGAGTAATGGCTATTCTATTTATATGAGTAATATCTTTTATGGTCATGCACCCCTGCTGAGTGGTCTATTTTTGTTGAATCTCGATAGTAGTGATACACAAATTCATAGTGTTGAAGCCAAAAGATATAAGTTTAATAATGAAGTGCAACTTATTTGTGGCACTGTCGTTTGGGTCATTTCGGTGTAAAGCACATGAAGAAACTCCATATTGATGGACTTTTGGAATCACTTGGTGCTTGCGAACTATGCCTTATGGGAAAGATGACTAAAACTCCGTTCTTCGGAACAATGAATGAGCTACTGACTTGTTGGAAATAATACACACTGATGTATGCGGTCCAATGAGTGGGTATTGTTATTTTCTTACCTTCACAGATGATTTGAGCAGATATGGTTATATCTACTTAATGAAGCATAAGTCTGAAACATTTGAAAAGTTCAAAGAATTTCACAGAGAAGTGGAAAATCAACGTAACAAGAAAATTAAGTTTCTACGATCTGATCGTGGAGGAGAATATTTGAGTTACGAGTTTGGTCTTCATTTGAAACAAGATGGGATAGTTTCACAACTAACGCCACCTGGAACACCACAGCGAAATGGTGTGTCCGAACATCGTGACCGTACTTTATTGGGTATGGTGTGATCTACGATGTCTCTTACTGATTTACCGCTATCGTTTTGGGGTTATGCTTTAGAGACGACTGCATTCACTTTAAATAGGGCACCATCAAAATCTATTGAGGTGATGCCTTATGAACTGTGGTTTGGCAAGAAACCAAAGTTGTCGTTTCTTAAAGTTTGGGGCTATGATGCTTATGTGAAAAAGCTTCAACCTAATAAGCTCGAACCCAAATCGGACAAGTGCGTCTTCATAGGATACCCAAAAGAAACTATTGGGTACACCTTCTATCACAGATCCGAAGGCAAAATCTTTGTTGCTAAGAATGGATCCTTTCTAGAGAAGGAGTTTCTCTTGAAAGAAGTGAGTGGGAGGAAAGTAGAACTTGATGAGGTAGTTGTACCTTCTCCCTTATTGGAAAGTAGTTCATCACAGAAATCAGTTCTCGTGATTTCTACACAAATTAGTGAGGAAACTAATGATGATGATCATGAAGCTTCAGATCAGGTTACTACCGAACCTCGTATGTCTTTCAGAGTAAGATCCGTGTTGACACCAGATTTTGGCACGGTCAATAACTTAATTAATTTCGTATGCCTCAAATGGAGAAGTGATCTACATGAATGAATTTCTTATTGTCCATATGAACATCTTTGAAGTTTGGGCCAGCGCCATCCGATCTCATCTCGAATGCCGAAGTTGTGTTCGAAATACTGAGATTTTGTATTCAGAACACTATTCGGCTGATTATGCCCCCAATACGGCCTCATATGGAAAAACGTTCTATAGGAATGTCTTCGTCTTGTCGAATCGATCAATTTTGACATAAAAATCGTCCAAACCCGAGTTTGTATGCAAAAGTTAGAGCAATCGGAATGCAGCCCTATCACGAGGCGAAATGTGGCGCGCTCCACCAGACGCCTATCTGATGGGTAGCGCGAGGGAATAGCTTTTTTTGTGCGACCAATTTGACACTCAATATGACCTATGCTCAAAAAATGTTCAACATGAAAGTTGTTCGTCTCGTCAAAATGGTCAAAACTGCTTTTGTGCTCGTTTCAATCCGAGGTTGTTTACCACGTCACAATTTACCCGCAAGGTGTAGCCAGTTTAAACCGAACAGTTTTCACATACCCAATCCGAATTTGACTAGGGTTTTGGACATGAATCCAAGCCTTTTCCTTGCATGGGAAGTCCAGCCGCCTCTTATATACCTAAGGGATGATGGCCGATTGAACAACACACAATCGATCAATTCATCTACCACTTTTTATCTTTTATCTTTTCTCCTTAACCCTAGTTCTTCTTTCTCGTTCTTCGTTCTTTCTTCTTGTTGCAGTGTATCGGAGCATGAGTATGCAAATATTTGAGCTCATCAAATGTGTTAGATAGCAAGGGTCCCCAAACAAAGGGTGCATTTTCTTACTCAAGGCATGCAACAATGCGGCAATAGTGCTAAAGTCTTTCACAAAGCGACAATAGAAACCCGCTAGCCAAGAAAACTTCACAGTTGTTGCAAATTAGTGGGTTGTGTCCAAGTTTTAATTGCTTCAATTTTTGACTCATCAACATGAACACCCTTTGATGACACTATGAAACCCAAGTAAACAAGCTTGTCAACACCAAATGTGCATTTTTTTTCATATTGGCGTAAAGACGTTCTTTTCGAAGGGTTTGCAAAACGGTCCTAAGATGATTTACATGATCTTTGAGGGATTTGCTAAATACAAGTATGTCGTCAAAGTAGACCACAATAAACACTCCAATGTATGGGCGAAGCACAAAATGCATAACACGCATGAAAGTACCGGGAGCTTCCGATAGACCCATAGGCATAACTATCCACTCGTACAAGTCAAATTTAGTTTTAAAAGCGGTCTTCCATTCATCACCCTCTTGTATGCAGATTTGATAATAGCCACTTTTAAGATCAATTTTTCAGAAAATGGTGGCACCGCTAAGCTCATCAAGCATATCATCAAGGCGTGGAATGGGATGCCTATAACGGACGGTGATAGCATTGATGGGTTTACAATCGGAACACATGCGAAAAATACCATCTCTTTTGAAGGAAATATGCCCTAGAGGCAATAATAAAGTTATTATTTATTTCCTTAATTCATGATAATTTATTATTATTCATGCTAGAATTGTATTAACCGGAAACTTAGTACATGTTAGAATACATAGACAAAACATATAGTCCCTAGTATGCCTCTATTTGACTAGCTCGTTAATCAAAGATGGTTATGTTTCCTAACCATAGATATGTGTTGTCATTTGATGAATGGGATCACATCATTAGGAGAATGATGTGACGGACATGACCCGTCTGTTAGCTTAGCATTATGATCATGTCAGTTTCATTGCTACTTCTTTCTTCATGACTTATTCAAGTTCCTCAGACTATGAGAGTATGCAACTCCCGAATATCGGAGGAACACTTTGTGTGCTACCAAATGTCACAATGTAAATGAGTGATTATAAAGGTGCTCTACAGGTATCTCCCAAGGTGTTTGATGGGTTGGCATAGATCGAGTATGATTTGTCACTCCGTGTTTCGAGAGGTATCTCTAGGCCCTCTCGGTAATAATCATCACTATAAGCCTTGCAAGCATTGTGACTAATGAGTTAGTTGCAGGATGAAGTATTACAGAACGAGTAAAGAGACTTGCCGGTAACGATATTGAACTAGGTATTGAGATACCGACGATCAAATCTTGGGCTAGTAACATACTGATGACAAAGGGAACGACGTATGTGGTTATGCGGTTTGACCGATGAAGATCTTCATAGAATATATAGGAACCAATATGAGCATCTAGGTTCTGCTATTGGTTATTGACCAGAGACGTGTCTCAGTCATGTCTACATAGTTCTCGAACCCGTAGGGTCCGCACGCTTAACGTTCGATGACGATTGGTATTATGAGTTTATGTGATATGATGTACCGAAGATTGTTCAGAGTCCCAGATGTGATCATGGACATGACGAGGAGTCTCGAAATGGTCGAGACATAAAGATTGATATAGTGGACGACTATATTCGGACACCGGAAGTGTTCCGGAGAAGTTTCGGATAAAACCGGAGCGCTGGAGGGTTATCGGAACCCCCGGGGGAACTATTGGGCCTCGATCGTCCTTAGTGGAGAGAGAGAGGTGGACAGGGTAGGCCGCGCCCCCCCTCCCCCTTGAGTCCGAATATGACAAGGAAGGGGGGTGGCGGCGCCCCCCTTTCCTTCCCCCTCTCCCTCTCCTTCCTCACCCTCTCTCCCTTTAGGTGGAAACCTATGAGGACTTAGATTCCTTGTAGGAATCCCTTCTTGGGGGCGCGCCAAGGAGGGCCGGCCGGCCTCCCCACTCCTCCTTTATATACGGAGAGGGGGGCACCCCATAATCACACAAGTTGATCAAGTTGATCTTTTAGCCGTGTGGGGTGCCCCCCTCCACAGATTTCCACCTTGGTTATATTATCATAGTGCTTAGGCGAAGCCCTGCGCCGGTAACTTCATCATCACTGTCGCCATGCCACCATGCTGAAACTCTCCCTCGACCTTAGCTGGATATATAGTTCATGGGACGTCACTGAGCTGAACGTGTGCAGATTGCGGAGGTGCCGTATCTTCGGTGCTAGGATCGGTCGGATCGTGAAGACATACGACTACATCAACCGCGTTGTCATAACACTTCCGCTTTTGGTCTATGAGGGTATGTGGACACACTCTCCCCTCTTGTTGCTATGCATCACCTAGATAGATCTTGCATGATCATAGGAAATGTTTTTAAATTACTGTGTTCCCCAACATCTTTTTGGCACAAGAATGACCGGGACGACACAAGGGCTTAAGATTTCACATACATGTCTGTTGTCGATGAGCGTTTGTACTTGCCATTGGATCTCCTTAGTTTCTTCGGGGTTGATGCGGTATGGAGCCTTGTTCGGAAGAGGTGCATCGGGGATGAGGTTGATCCGGTGTTTGATGCCACGTTGAGGAGGAAGGCCCGGAGGTAGCTCGTCAGGGAAGACATCCTCGAATTCCTGCAACAAGTTAGAGAACACTAGCGGAAGAGGATTAGAAGAGTTAGTTGTGGACACCTCATATTTCCATAGTAGGAACTAGTGGATGACACTCGATGGGTCCTCACACACTTCTCTCATCTCTTTTTTGTTGGCTAGGAGGACTAAGTTTTTCTCTCTCGTGAAGAGTCCTCAATTTGGGCTTGTGGATCTCACTCACTTTGTGGTGGTTCACTCTCTCACTAGTTTCTCCACAATGTGTGGATGCTTACTTGTCGGTGATCACTTGGCTTGGTGACATAGGTCGTAGCACGTACTCCATGCCCTTCATCTTGAAACTATAGTGGTTTGTTCTTCCGTTGTAGATGATGCCGCGGTCGAATTTCCAAGGTCTTCCCAAGAGTAGATGGGACACGGACATTGGAACCACGTCACACTCCAAGGTGTCCTCGTAGGCGCCGATCTTGAAGGAAACTTGCACCGTATGCTCCACTTGAATAGTGCCAGAGTCACTTAACCATTGGACCTTGTAGAGGGTGCTTC
Source organism: Triticum aestivum (assembly GCF_018294505.1). Taxonomy (NCBI): domain Eukaryota; kingdom Viridiplantae; phylum Streptophyta; class Magnoliopsida; order Poales; family Poaceae; genus Triticum; species Triticum aestivum. Next base: position 266,619,006 of record NC_057795.1, on the reverse strand, counting down.
TTCTTGACCAATTGCAGCTTGGAACGTAGATCTTCACTTGCCAAGTTGTGGCAACTTCCTCGGTCGATGATGACTTTCACGGAACGCCCGTTGATGCCGACCTTGGTGTGGAAGATGTTGCATCGTTGGTCTTCTTCTTGGTGGTGTTGAAGCGTCAAGACCTTGGAGACCATGAGAGAGGGACTTGAATCATTGTCACAAAAGACTTGATCATATTCATCTTCATTCACATGCTGGTGCATGTCCACGTGCTCAAGGGCTTCCATTTCTTCTTCGCCCATGGAGTTGTATGTGCCATCATCATTGAAGATCATGGTTCGCTTGTTGGTGCATTCAAAGGACTTGTGTCCTTGGACACCACATGTGAAGCACTTGATAGAACTTGTCTTGATGGGGTCATTCGGTGGCGCCGAAGATGATGAAGTTTTGGATTTGTAGGTTCTTGTCCGAGGTCGAGTCGAAGAAGGCGTAACTTGCTTGGTACTTGACTTATCGCCGGTACTTGGTGATGCTCTAGTTGAGGTAGGAGGTGCGTATGTCGCGAGAGCTTGAGTGTAGGAGCCGTGGGTCTTGGAAGAGTACTTGGGGTATTTGAAGTCATCTTGCACTTGTCGCTCGGCCTTGGTTGCTTGATGAACTAGCTCGAGAAGGTTGGAGTAGGGTTGGAAGTCGGCGATTCGCTTGATTTGTTGGTTGAGGCCGAAGAAGCGTGCCATAGTTTGCTCGTCATCTTCCTTGACGTTGGCTCTTATCATGGCAACCTCCATTTCTTGGTATTATTCTTCCACCGTCTTCATGCCTTGCTTGAGGGGTTGTAACTTCTTGAAAAGATCACGGGTGTAGTGTTTAGGCACAAAGAGAGATCTCATGACATCCTTCATGTGCGTCCAAGTTGTGATTGGTGGCTCGCCTCTTGCTTGTCGGCGCTCGATCACTTGTTCCCACCAAATGAGGACATAGTCTTGAAACTCGAGGGATGCCATGGCGATCTTCTTTTCCTCATCATAGTTGTGAAGACGGAATATCTTGTCGACCTTTAAAGCCCATGAGAGATATTCCTCGGGATCATTGCTTCCGGAGAACTTGGGCATGGTGAACTTGAGCTTGCCGTAGCGGAGTTCTTCATCATAGTGGTGGTTTTGATGTCATTCTTTCCATGGAGGAGGTTCTTAAAGCACTTGTTCTACTTGGTGTCGGTCTTGTTGTGGAGGTGGTCGAGGCATATGCGCTTGGTTTCGCCTTTCTTGTTGCTCTTCACGTCTGGCAGCTTCTTCTTTTCGTACTTGATGAAGTGCTTCCTCTTGTTCACGCACTTGGCGGTTGCGCTGGTCAATGGCTCTAGTGGCCTCACAGATTGCATGTTGTGCTTTGAGTGCTTGTGCTTCACGCTCAAGTGCTTGTGCTTCCCGGCGCTCTTGTGCTTGTCGGATAGCGTCACCGTCTTGAGGTGCTTTACGTTGCACTTCTGGAGGTATTTGCTCTTGCTGCATTGCTTCTTGCTCTTGGCGTCGCGCCCTTTCACGTGCTCAGACTCGGTCTTGTGAGCCATTGCCATGGAATAGATTTCCTGAGCTTGGCGATCTTGGGGATCATCACGTCGATGAAGGCGAGCTTGGGGAGGACTAGCATCATAAGAGGAGTAGTCTGAAGATTGTCGACTTGAGCGGCGGCTTGAGTGGCGCTGTCTTGGCATAGAGGTTGAGGAAGACGCGCGTCTCATGATAATGTTGCGGTATTCTTCCATTTGTGTGGTGAACTTGGCGTCGATGTAGTCGCGGTTCCCTTCTTATGATTGTCGAAGGTCGGTGGTAATTTTCTCAATGCGTTCACCCATGCCTTCACATTCTTGATGGAGATCCCGTTGGGCGATGAAGAAGTGGTTCTTGGTGACGTAGTCGCGATCGTCACCTTGCTCCTCGAATAGGGGGTTCGCCGAAGAACTTGGCCTATCCATCATAACCAAGTGGAGTGATTAGGAAAATGAGAGAACAATACCGAAGTGACCTTTTCCGAGGATTGTGGATGTATCAAGTATCGCCCAATGTAATGCCACAATAGGAGAATTGGTACCGGGGAACGCACTTAGATAAGTAAAGCTTATGGAGTAGCTTGGTTAGGACGGTGGCATGAAAATTCAAGCAAATGTTAGTCAAGATATTGATAAGGTTGAGAAGGTTCACTAAATTGCAAGTAAAGCAAATAGATCAAACCCAAGAATATCTCTAGGAGCACACACACGGAGGATAGATGGGATCCGCGCAACCAAGGAGTGAGCTCAAAATGTGTAACCACGGAAATTTCTCTTGTTTTACGGATTCTAGAGAGATGCTATCTCGATTGCTCAAATGGGCAACATACACTTGTGCACCTACCTATGATAGAAATGTGCCGTCTTCAATCCCAACTATGCTATGTATGTGATGACTAAGATGATGTAGCGATGCGAAATGGCTCAATGCTATTGCTTACAAGCTCTTTGTTTCTCCTCTTTTGCTTAAAAGCTTTTCTTTCTTTCCGTTTTTTCACTATGCTTGATGCTCGAGCCAAGTATGATATGACACACGTATGTATAATATGCACGGGAGAGACTTATGGCACAATGAGGATAGTGAAAGCACTATGGTGCACAATATAGCATGGCCCGGAAATTCTCAACTCGCTAATCTCGATGATCTATAACATATTTGTTGTCATGGATAAATTCTCGAAAATGGCACACTTTATACCATGTTATAAAAGCGATGTTGTTGATTTGTTCTTTCATGAAATTAATCGCCTGCATGGTGTGCCAAATACAATTGTCTCAGATCCTGATACTAAAGTTCTTATCCACTTTTGGAGATGTTTATGGGCTAAGTTGGGGACTAAACTGCTTTTTAGTACTACATGTCACCCCGAAACTAATGGACAAACTGAAGTAGTCAATAGAACATTGTCTACTATGCTTAGGGCTGTTTTGAAGAATAAAAGCAAAATGTGGGAATGCTTGCCTCATATTGAATTTGCTTATAATCATTCGCTGCATTCTACTACTGATGTGCCCTTTTGAAGTTGTGTATGGTTTCCTACCTCGTGCACCTATTAATTTGTTGGCTCTTCCATCTTCGGAGAAGGTTAATTTTGATGCTAAATAACATGCTGAATTGGCCTTAAAAATGCATGAGTTAACTAAGGAGAACATTGAGCGTATGAATGCTAAATATAAACTTGCTGGAGATAAGGGTAGAAAACATGTTGTGTTTGCACCTGGAGATCTTGTTTGGTTACATTTGAGTAAGGATAGGTTTCTTGATTTGCGCAAATCAAAGCTAATGCCACGTGTTGATGGTCCTTTTAAGGTGTTAGAGAAAATAAATGATAATGCATATAAACTTGAGCTACCTGCAGATTTTGGGGTTAGTCCCACTTTTAACATTGCAGATTTGAAGCCTTATTTGGGTGAGGAAGATGAGCTTCCGTCGAGGACAACTTCATTTCAAGAAGGGGAGGATGATGAGTACATCAATACCATTGTTACACCCACAACCACTGCTGCTATACATACTGTACCAATCATTAGAGCTCGCACACCAATTGGATTACCAGGTACTTCCATTTCTTGGTAACAATTCTAATGTTCATGAGAATATGATGCTACCTAACTTGGATAAATTTGTCTTGTTTACAAATGAAGGGCCTAGAATGGACAAGAGGGATGAACACTGGAGCAGAAACAAGCATGGAGATGAAGGCGCGCACGAAGGGAACCAGAACGGCGTTTCTAGCGCAGATTTCAGTACTTTGATGCCTCCTTGATGACATACAAGGACATGGATGAAATATACAAGATGCGCTTTCATCAATTTTGTCCATATCTTATAATAGGTGTCGCGCCACCTTATTTTGGGACAGGCCCATGTAATTTCTAAATACTTGAGTATAGGCTATTTTTAGAGTCCATATGTGTGGGAAAATAAGAGTTAGGGTTGGTTTCAGACCCCTCCTCCAAGGCGTCACAAAATTCCCCCCTCTTCCTCCATATATACAAACCTTAGGATGTCGTTTAGACTTTGGGTTTTGTTTAGATTAAAGTTCGCCATAGCTGCAACTTCGTGTACTTCGTTTATGTTCAACGACGAGACAAAGATATCACAAAACCCCACTTGATCAATAAAGCTTTGCTTTTAAATTCACAATATCCAGATTGCAATCTCAGTTTCTTGCTTGTTCTTCATTTGCCTGCAGGAAACAAACCCTCGTGGTCAGGTTGATCGTGCTCTGGCGTGGTCAATAACCTATCAGAGTTGGTTAGTGATTGCTAAGGCGCGACGTCGTCACACGTTCGTAGTCGGATCATCAAAGTCTACTCCACTGAAAATGATAGCCGCCATCTCATCGAAAGACGGGACACCTTTGCATCTATCAGAAGCAAAAGAGCATTCTACAAACAATAGTTTCCCTATGTAGATAAACAAGCATCCAAACTTCAATAGATATAAGTGAAGCACATGAAGCATTCTATAAAGCCATACTCAAAATATATAAGTGAAGTTCAAAGAGATTCTGTAAATCAACCAAGGACTATATCATACCATCATGGTGCATAAAACAAAAGGAAAAAATAGATTCAAAAGATGCTCCAAGAATTTACGTATATCATGTGAACAAAACAAAAACTGAGACATACAGATAATTGTCGAGGAAGAAAGATGAGATGCCTTCTGGGGCATCCCCAATCTTAGACATTTGAGTCTCCTTGAATATTTACTTGGGGTGCCTTGGGCATCCCCAATGATGAGAACATCAATACCATTGTTACACCCACAAGCCCTACTGCTATACATACTGGACCAATTACTAGAGCTTGCGGACGCCAATTAAATTACCATGTACTTATGTTTCTTGGTAATGATTCTAATGTTCATGGGAATATCATGCTGCCTAAATTGGATACATTTTTCTTGCTTACAAATGAAGGTCTTAGCTTGGACAAGAAGGATGAACATTGGAGCAAGATCAAGCATGGAGTTGATGGCATGCGCAAGGGGAACAAGAACGGAGTTACAAGTGATGATGTCAGGACTCAGAAGCCACCATAATGAGTGCATGAAGGCTTGGACAAAATATACAAGACGCCACTTCATAAATTTCATATAGAGGCTATTATAGGTGCAGCGTCACCTTATTATTGGGCCACGCCCATGTAATTTTGAAATACTTCAGTATTGGCTGTTTTTAGAGTTCGTATGTGTGGGGAAATAGAGTTGGGGTTGGTTTCTGACCCCTCCTCCAAGGGGTCACAAAATCCCCCCTCTCCCTCCATATATACAGCCCTTAGGGCATCATTTAGACTTGGGGTTTTGTTTAGATTAAAGTTTGCCATAGCTGCAACTTCGCGTACTTCGTTTGTGTTCAGCGACCAGACCAAGACGTCATAGAACCCTACCTTGATCAATAAAGCTTTCCTCTTATATTCGCAATACCCAGATTGCAGTCTCAGTTTCTTGCTTGTTCTTTGTTTGCTTGCAGGAAAAAGACCCTCATGTTCAGGTTGATCGTGCTCTGGCATGGTCAATAACCTCTCGGAGTTGGTTTAGCAATTGCTAAGGCGCGGCATCCTCGCACGTTCGTAGTCCGATCGTCAAAGTCTACTCTACCAAAAACGATAGCAACCATCTCACAGAAAGACGAGATACCTTTGCCTCTAACAAGTGGTATCAAATTTCCAGGTTGCGCGATGAGATTTTACCAGTTTTTCGTAGTCTAGATTGCATCTGTTCTTCATACCCGCAGTCCATGAAAAAGCCAAAAAAATAGGGTTAGTTCATCATATCTGAACCAATCTGAGCCTTTGCATAATCTTTTCAGTATTTTTCTTTGTTGAATTTGTGGTTGCATCGTCGTGTCAAGTTGCTGGTCTTAGCGTCTAGTTCTTTAGAGTTTCGAGTTCTGTTCACAAGTTGTCACGCTGCTGCCGCACCATCATCACCGCCCCTGCCATATACCACCAACGCTCATCCACTACTTCTCTGAGTCCATATACCACCACATATCCGAGTCCATATACCATCACCGCTCTGTGTCCATATACCACCACCAATGCAAGTCCATATACCACCACTTTTTCTATCACCAATCCGAGTCCATATACCACCACCAATCCGAGTCCATCCCATATTAGGTTTACTTTCAAGATCCATCTGTAGTCATATTCGTGTTTCCTTGTCTGAGTAGGTTTTGGATTCCATCAATCTTTTACCGTCCATAGAAGAGGTTGGTTTCCAAAAAAAGTCTCGAAACCACCCTCCATTTAGGCCCAATTTTTTCCACAAACGCACTTGTCAAAAAAAATCCAGCTATCCTATTTTTTGGTGTTTCTAAGCGCTTTGAGACAATC